>NW_007733106.1:24248-35209 GCF_000696425.1 Galeopterus variegatus | reverse complement strand
ATTCTCTCCCAGGGCTGCTCGACTTGAGTCATCTTGGGAGCAGCAGGAGAAATGCACCATTCACTTTGTAAGCTTTCCTTTATGGTCGGGAAGAAATGCGCCATCAGTCCACAGAGCATGGTCACATGAGTAGGGAGAGAATCAAGACAAAGCGCCCAACATGACCTGCTCCATTTTCCATTTGTCAGTAATCCAATTCTGGCATCTTCCTTTTCGTGTTGTAAGTTTGACCTTTTCGGGGCTGCTTCCTTGACACCCCCTCTCATCCACCTCTCAACACACTTTGTGATAATTATTGGATTTCCATCACTTGGTCTTGAAAAATAGAAGTACTGGTGAAAGAGACCTTAGCAAGAAGAGAAGGAAAAAAAATTGTTCTGCATTCTCTCGAATCTACAGAGAAGCTGGTATTATTATGTGTCTGAAAACTACGTGAAAATGTTATTTCTAACAGAGAAGTCGGACAAACACTCAGACTAGAAATATTGAGCTCCCTCCTGCACCCCGGCCTTTGCTGAAATGCTTTTCTTGACAACCTGATTTAAAGTTGTAATCTCCCCCAGCCTGCTGGCAACATACTCTTTCCCTCCCTTCCTGTTTTATTCTTCTCCATGGCAATTATTGCAACCTAACATGTATTTTACTTATTTATTTAATGTATTTATTTATTTTATTTATGTATTTATTTTATAATGTATTTAATTTATTTTATTTATTTCCACTAAAATATAAGCTCCTTGATCTTCTGAGGGCTGTATTCTCAGCGTGTCTAAGAAGGTACCTGGAACATAGTAGGTATTTTCTAAACTGTTATTAAATGAAGCCACCAGAGGTGGGAAATGGGAGGGAGAGGTAGAGTTAGGGAGAATCTGGTAAAGGGCCACAAACAATGTTTACATTGTATAATGATAAAATAATAAAATAAAATAAATTGTTATTGAATGAACAGATGAATTTCATTATTTCTGTGATAGCAACTTTAGTCTCCAAAGGTCTTTCCTTAGCATTGGTTTTGTTTCTTAATAATTTGTTGCCCTAGCAATATATTAATACTGACATTTCTCTTTTGGAAAGTTATAAATACTCATGAGGTTTTGTCCTCAGATCAGAAGAGGAGAACATAACTTCCCTATTCTCGCCTAGACATTCAAGTAATAAGAAAAATTACGGCCATAAGATTTGTTATTTAAACATGAGTTTGAGAACCTGGCCTCATTTAAATTAATACAAGCAATTGCATCTTGGCTTGACCTCCTTTGTGCTGTCACCAGGTCTTTTCCTGTTGAGTGTGGCCCACTGCTCTGCTGGCTGACAGCTGCCTTGGGAGCCCATGAGTATCCAGGGCATGGCTTCCGAGAACTCCTTCAGAACTCGATGCATTCTACTGCACGTTGTTACCATTCATAAGTGTGTGTGTTTTTTTGTGTGTGTTCTGTTAAGAAAAAACCCCCAAAGACCCCATGGATTCTGTATTCTTGAAGAATACCAAACTCATTCAGTGGCGGTGGTGGTGGTGATGGCAGGGTATGGAGGAGTTAGGAATTTCTCTTTTGTTTAGGAAAATGTGTTACTGTGGGTGTTGGTTATGAAATAGCACATCCTAGCAGGTCTGTTTGGAGAGAAAGTTTGCAAAATCCTTTTGTGAAATAAAGTAGAAACGTTCAACTTTTTCTCTGGCAGCCCCCAACTCAGGGCCTGGGGGCTTGGGACTCAAAGGAGAGAAAAGAGGGAGAAAGGAGAAAGCCTGCCATCCTCCCCATTTTACCCCTGCCATGGGGGAACATCCATGGAACTTAGGAGCGTGGATGTCTGCTCTCCAGAAGGAAATTGTTTGGTGTTCTAGAGTCCTCTATCATCAGCCCTTTAGAAAATCTTGTTAGCATTATTAGCATTTTGTTTGAAGACACATGAGGCTTGGAGAAAGCATCTGAGAGGACAGAGTTGGCACCAGTCCTGTGCAGCACTGTATCCCCAGCATCTAGCACAGTGCAGGGCACATAGCACTCTGTTATTAATTATTTCATTCAGTCAGTTACTAAATACTTTCATTGAGTAGAGAATGCATTCAGAGAAGGCAGGCAGGGTGGGACTTCTGGCCCAGGTCAGTTCCTGCCTCTGGGAGTGTCTTAAGAGGCTTGGAGCCCCCACACCCTGAGACAGCCCAGCTGGAGAAGGCAGGCGAGGCATGGCTTCTGGCCCAGGCTAGTTCCTGCTGCCCAGCAGTGGCAGTCCCTTCAGGATCCAAACCAGACAGCAGGGTGAAATGAGTGGACTGTGATACTCCCTGCCACAATGATGAAACACCAAAGGAAAGATACCAGAAATATGAAAAGTACATCATCACGAAAGGAAAATAATAACTCTCAAGTGCTAGATCCTATAGAACAGGAAGTCTTTAAAATGACAGACAAGGAATTTAGAGTAACTATTCTAAGGATACTAAATGAGATACAAGAAAACTCAGTTAGACAACACAGTGAAATGAGAAAAAATATAATGGGTCTGAAAGAAGAAATGTACAAAGAAACCAATGCCTTAAAAATGAATGTAGCTGAGCTTGTGGAGCTGAATGATTCATTCAACAAAATAAAAATCACAACAGAGAGTGTAACCAACAGACGTGAACAAGCAGGAGACAGAATTTCCGACCTTTAAGACAGGATGTTTGAATCAACACAGGCACACCAGAAAAAAGAATAAAAGAAAAATTGAAGAAAATCTAAGAGAGACAACCGACAACCTTAAGTGCTCAAATATCTGAATCATGGGTATTCCAGAAGGGGAGGAAAAAGGAAATGGCATTGAAAACATATTCAGTGAAATAATAGCAGAAAACTTCCCAGGTATAGGGAAAGTCACAGATCTCCAGGTTCAGGAAACCCAAAGATCACCAAACACATTCAAACCAAAAAGGTCCTCTCTGATACATGTGATAATCAAACTGGCAAAAGTCAAAGACAAAGAGAGAATCTTAAAAGCTGCAAGAGAGAAATGGCAAGTCAGCTAGAAGGGAGCCCCAATCAGAATAACATCAGACTTTTCATCAGAAACCTTAAAAACCAGAAAAGAATGTGATCATATATTCAAAACACTAAAGGACAAAAACTGCCAGCCAAGAATACTTTACCCAGCAAGGCTATCCTTCCAAAATGAAGGACAAATAGTATATTTCTCAGGCAAACAAAAACTGTGGGAGTTTACTACCACATGATCAGCCCTATAAGAAATTCTCAAGGAAGTACTGGGTTTGATACCAGAAAAACAACTATCTGCCATGATTAAGCAAAAAGGAACAATACTTACCAGCAAAACAAAAATGCTAACAAAAGAGAAAAAGAATAGTTTCTCTATCACCCCAAGAAACCAACAAATACAGAAGATGAACAGAAAATTAGAAAGAAAGGAACAAAAAGTACTTAAGACATCTAAACAAAAATCAGTAAAATGCTAGGAGTAAATCAACACCTTTCAAGAATAACTCTAAATGTAAAGGGATTAAATTACACATTCAAAGGACACAGACTGACTGACTGGATTAAAAAGATGGACCCAACAATATGCTGTCTTCAAGAGACTCACTTGACCTGTAAAAACACACATAGACTCAGAGTGAAAGGATAGAAAAAGATATATAATGCAAGTAGGAATGAAAAACAAGCTGGAATAGTTATTCTTATATTAGATAAAATACACATTAAAGCAAAAACCATAAAAATAGATAAAGAAGGTGACTATATACTGATAAAAGGATATATCCATCAAGAAGACATAACAATCATAAATACATATGCACCCAATGTTGAAGCAGCTAGATTTACAAAGCAAACACTGTTAGATCTAAAGAAAGAGATAGACACTAACACCATAATAGCGGGGGACCTGAACACCCCACTCTCATTATTGGACAGATCATCTAGGCAAAAAATCAATAGAGAAACACAAGATCTAAACAATACTTCAGACCAATTGGATTTGGCAGATATCTACAGAACATTCTGTCCAACAACCTCAGAATATTCATTTTTCTCATCAGTACATGGAACATTCTCCAGGATAGATCACATGGTAGGTCACAAAGCAAGTCTCAACAAATTCAAAAAAATTGGAATTATTACATGTATTTTTTCCAATCACAATGGATTAAAATTAGAAATGAATAATAAACAAAGCTCTGACAACTATACAAACACATGGAAATTAAACAACATTCTACTTAATGACATATGGCTCCAAGAAGAAATTAAACAGGAAATCAAAAAATTTCTTGAAAGTAATGAAAATAATGACACATCATACCAAAACCTGTGGGATACTGCAAAAGCAGTATTAAGGGGAAAAATTATCACATTAAATGCTTACTTCAGAATAATGGAAGATGGCAAATAAATAACTCTACACTTCACCTTAAAGATCTAGAAAAGCAAGAACAATCCAAACCTAAAGTTAGTAGATGGAAAGAAATAAAGACCAGAGCAGAGCTAAATGAAATAGAAACACAAAAAATGATACAAAAGGTCAATGAAACAAAAAGTTTGTTTTTTGAAAAGATAAATAAAATTGACAAACATTTAGCAAGGCTAACTACAAAAAGAAGAGAGACCCAAATAACAAAAATTAGAAATGAAAAAGGTGATATTACAACTGATACCTCAGAAATACAAGGAATCGTTAGAGACTACTATAAACAACTATAAACCAACAAATTTGAAAATCTGGAGGAAATGGATAAATTTCTGGATGCATACAAACTACCAAAACTGAACCAAGAAGATATAGAAAATTTGAACAGACCAATAAAAATAAAAGAGATTGAAGCTCTTATCAGAAGGCTCCCAACAAAGAAAAGCCCAGGACTAGACAGGTTTACTGCAGAGTTTTACCAGATCTTCAAAGAGGAACTGATACCAGTTCTCTACAAACTATTCCAAAAGACTGAAACAGAGGCCATTCTCCCAAACTCATTCTATGAGGCAAACATCATCCTGATAGCAAAACCAGACAAAGATGCATCAAAAATAGAAAACTACAGGCCAATATCCTTGATGAATATAGATGCAAAAATTCTCAATAAAATACTAGCTAACAGAATACTGCAACACATACACAGAATTATACACCATGAACAAGTGGGATTCATCCTAGGGATGCAAGGTTGGTTCAACATATGCAAATCAATAAATGTGATACACCATATTAATAAAAGCAAAGACAAAAAACAACATGATCATCTCTATTCATGCTGAAAGAGCATTTGACAAAATACAACATCCTTTCATGATAAAGACTCTCTACAAGTTAGGCAAAGATGGAAAATATCTCAACATAATTAAAGCCATGTACTATAAGCCCACTGCCAATATCATACTGAACGGGGAAAAGCTGAAAGCTTTTCCCTTAAAAACAGGAACTAGACAAGGATGCCCACTATGACCGCTCCTATTCAAAATAGTGGTGGAAGTACTAGCCAGAGCAATCAGAGAAGAGAAGGAAATAAAGGGCATACAGATTGGAAAAGATGAAGTTAAACTGTCCCTGTTTGTGGATGATATGATCCTATGTATTGAACAGCCTAAAGCCTCTAGAAAAAAACACCTAGAGTTGATAAATGATTTCAGCAAAGTTGCAGGATACAAAATCAACACACAAAAATCAGTAGTATTTCTATACCCCACCAGTGAACATGCAGAAAAAGAAATCAAGAAAGCTAGACCATTTACAGTAGCCACTAAAAAAATAAAATACTTAGGAATAAAGCTGATCAAGGATGTGAAAAATCTCTATGAAGAGAACTACAAACTACTGTTGAGAGAAATTAAAGAGGACACAAGAAGATGGAAAGATATCCCATGCTCTTGGATTGGAAGAATTAACATTGTGAAAATGTCCATATTACCCAGAGTGATCTACAGATTCAATGCAATCCCTATCAAAATTCCAATGACATTTTTCTCTGAGATGGAAAAAGCTATCCAGACATTTATATGGAACAACAAAATACCACACATAGCCAAAGCAATCCTGAGCAAAACAAACAAACAAACAAACAAACAAACAAATAAATAAATAAATAAATAAATAAATAAAGCTGGAGGCATAACACTACCTCTGACTTTAAACTATACTACAAAGCTATAATAACCAAAACAGCATGGTACTGGCATAAAAATAGACACATGGAACAATAGAATAGAATAGACAGCCCAGAAATCAATCCATATGCCTACAGCCATCAGATCTTTGACAAAGGCAGCAAATCTACACTCTCAGGAAAAGACTGCCTTTTCAACAAGTGGTCCTGGGAAAACTGGATACTCATATGTAGGAGAATGAAAGTAGACCCGTACCTTTCACCATATACCCAAATCAACTCAAAATGGATTAAAGAATTAAATATACAACCTGAAACAATAAAACTCTTTAGAGAAAACATAGGGGAAACACTCCAAGAAGTAGGAGTGGGTACAGAATTTATGAATAGGACCCCTAAAGCACAGGCAACTAAAGGTAAAATAAACAAATGGGATTATATCAAACTAAAAAGCTTCTGCACAGCAAAAGAAATGATCAACAGAGTAAAAAACAATAACCAACAGAGTGGGAGAAAATATTTGCAAAATATACATCTGATAAAGGATTAATATCCAGAATATACAAGGAACTCAAACAACTTTACCGCAAAAAAACAAATAACCCAATTAATAAATGGGAAAAGGAGCTGAATAGGCATTTCTCAAAGGAAGATATGTGAATGGCCAACAGACACATGAAAAAATGCTAAACCTCACTCAGCATCTGAGAAATGGAAATCAAGACAAGTTTGAGATACCATTTCACTCCAGTTAGGATGGCTAACATCCAAAAGACTGAGAATGGTAAGTGCTGGAGAGGTTGTGGAGAAAAAAGAACTCTCATACACTGTTGGTGGGCTGCAAAATGGTGCAGCCTTTATGGAAAATGATATTGAAGTTTCTCAAACAATTACAGATAGATCTACCATATGACCCAGTGATTCCACTGCTGGGAATATACCCAGAGGAAGGGAAATCATCATGCCGAAGGGATACCTGTACTCCAGTGTTTATTGCAGCTCTATTTACAATAGCCAAGAGCTGGAACCAGCCCAAATGTCCATCGCCTGATGAGTGGATAAGGAAACTGTGGTACATCTATACAATGGAATACTACCTCTGCTATAAAAAAGAATGAAATACTACCATTCACAACAACATGGACGGACTTAGAGAAAATTATATTAAGTGAAATAAGTCAGACACAGAAAGAGAAATACCACATGTTCTCACTTATTTATGGGAGCTAAAAATAAATAAATAATAAATAAATAAACACAGAAACAAAGGGTGGGGGCAGGGAAGAAGACGGAATAATCACAAAAATTCCTTGAAGTATTTAAGCCAAGTGAACAGATACAATGTGCAGGGGGAGGGGAAGGGGTGGAGAGGAACAGGTAAAGGGGAATGAAAATCAACTACAATGTATTTTGAAAAGTAAAATAAAAAATAAATAAAAAATGAAAAAATAAAATAAAATAAAATAGGATAACAACAACAAAAATAATGATGGAAGAAGATGTATTTATTGGCCTTACTGGGAACAGAAGGAAGAATGAAAGATTTGAGGGTAGAAGGGAACTTAGCAAGCCTGCTAATCCATGTTTTAGCCTCCACTTCCCCATAACCCCAAGCAGAGAGTTGCTTTTCCTGTTCTTCAAATGACTTTCTTGAACTTATACTCCATGTTTTGGAATTTTCACAGACTATTGAGGAGCAAGCAATTGGGTAACCCTATCTCCCTTGAGACAAGCCTTGAACAGAACATGATGTACAAGACTGGGCTGAAAGAGGTCCTGGAACTTGGGGGTCCCCTTTCTTCCCTGCCCACTCTAGTTCTAAAGAGGCAGCTATGCTGCAGCAGAGACCACTGAATTTAGACTCATAGGATCTGGGTTTGCATCTGACTCCACAACTTATCTGTGAGTCATTTACCTCTCCAGGCTTCCCTTTCCTGGACAATAAAGCGGGGATGATACTGCCTTATGTGGTGTTGGTAGTTATGAAATAATGCAGGTGAGTACACCTTGTGATATGCAGTTAGATCTGCACTGGGGGCAGCCAACCAGTGTGGAAGGTGGCAGGGGCAGGCTTCAGTTAGTGACCTACCTAGAGGCAGAAGAGCAGCCTGGGGGGTAGGGTAGCACATTAGTAAGTCCCCTCCTCTCTCACTGTGGCTCTGAGAATCTCCAGGGAGAACTGGGTGGTTGAATTCTCAACTCTACCAAGAAAGACCAGGGCCATAGAAGTCTCCCTGTTGGTATACAAAGGTCAAGGAGCTGTCTTGGTTCCTCTTATACCAGTACATAATGTAATTATTCATCTCCTCCCCTGTCATTTGGCACTGCAAAATTTTTGCTTCTTCTAAAAGGAACAGATGTCTCTAGCTCTTATTGCTCCAACAAGGTGTCTGTATTGATTCTCAAAAAAAAAAAAAAATAAATAAAAAAAAAAATCAAGGTAAAAGGAAGATAGAGAAATTAAAGAGCTGTATCACAGTAACAATGGACTGAGGTACCAGTGTGGGATTACAGAGCCACTTTCCATTCCAGTCTTCCCACAAACTCTCCCAGGGGTAATTTCATCTGGGGAGTCATTTATTCAATCAGTCATTTGGCAAGTATCCATTGCCTCCTATGGTATGCTCAGTGCTGGGTTGGACTCCCTGGGGAAGACAATATTTTGGGCTCTCAGGAGATCACCAGATCCAGGGAGCTGTAGGACCTGCAGTTCTGAAGCTCCAGGGGCACTCTTACCCATGCAGCTGGGCAGTAGGAGGACCAGCTGGCAGATCCACCGGGGCAGATCCATGGCTTCCCCTGGGGACTGAGGTGCTCTGCTTCTGGGCTGTCTCCTGGTCTTGCCTTCATCTCAACCCTTAGCGGTTCAGCAACTGGCCTGTGTACTCGTGAGTTTGCTCAGGGCAATGAGGAAATGAGCCTGAATCGACAGATATTCTGCCCCCAAAGAACAGCCCCATGAGTTGTATGGACAGTCTGAGTCCTTTTCCTTCCTGCTGCACCTGGCAGCATCTCCTTCCTAGAGTGAGGCCAAGTGTTTGGCATCTAGTGGGTGTTGATACTGAGCTTCAGGCTGCTGTTAATGCTACTTTCCCCCCATTTGTGGATGTTTCTTAAATTTTTTGTTGCAACATATTTATTTTGGATCTTTTATTTATACATCGAGGCAGCTGTTTCCTAGATACTTCCAAACTTCATGGAAAGATTTGTATTGTCTTTTAACTTAATTTAATTTAATTTCCCCATAAGCTTTTTGAAGTACCCTTGTACACTGCCAAAATATCAATCTTCCATAAGCTAAGGGATCATAACTATTGCACAGAATTTAGTAAAAAATATTCTTGCATTGGGCTTAATCTTTAACTAGCAGTTAAGTGCCTACTATAGTACTCTGCCCATATCAAGCACCCCATAAGTGTTGATGCTGGACTACAGAAAACACAAACAAAACAAACATAATGGGAAGATGGAGTAAGTGGAGCAGGCAATAAAAATTAAATAAGAAAAAGCAAAATTAAAGCATAAAAAATGTTTAACGGAGTGTTATAGAATGATCTATTGAATGGATATAGTAGAACAAACTAAAAATAAAAAAGAAATATAACAGCTTAGATATTAGAAATGTGGAAGCAGAGACAAACTGGAGAGGTAATTAGGACAATTACTTCCATGCAGTGGTTCTCAAACTTAGCACCACATTGGGACCACCTGGGGAAGTTTGAGAACTACCTGGGTTCTACCTCCGAAGAGTCTGATTTAATTAGTCTGGGGTGGGTTCTGAGCATCAGGGTTTTTAAAGGCTCTCTAGATAATACTTGTGTGCAGCCAGGGTTGAAAACCACTGTGTTACAAAAAGAATTGTAGTGCAGTGTCTTAGTCCATTTCTGTTACTTATAACAAAATACTTGAAACTGGGTGATTTATAAAGAAAATGAAATTTATTGCTTGTAGTTTTTGAGGCTAGGAAGTCCAAAGTCCATCTGGTGGTGGTGACAGTGACCCAGGGGTCTCACATTGCAAGATGGTGGAAGCAGACAGAAAGACTCTCTTCTTTTAAAGCCCTCAGAACCATTCCCCTGACCACCATTTTTAATACATTCACTACTGTATGGTCCTACAGTCCAATCACTTCATCAAGGTCCCACCTTTCAATTACCATGATAGGATTTCCCACCCTCTTAACAGTCACAGTGGGGGCCAAGTTTCTAATACATAAAACTTGGGGGGCACAATTCAAGCTTCAATGAATTTTGGGGGAACAATTCAATCCACTACATTCAGTAAAAGCTTATTACAGTGTTATCCTCAGGGGACAAGGCAAAAGTGTCACCTGCTCCTGTCCTTTTTCCATGACCATTGTGGACTCCCCATAGCTCTCCTGCCTGGCGATTGTTCACTGTTGGCCTCTTAAGAACCAGAGGGTGTGAGGATCTTGTAGGCCAGCACCATCCATCTCCCTGTTCCCCTGAGCTCCTACAACAGCTCTAGTGGGTGCTTAGTAAATATTTGCTAGGTGCTATCATACTGGTCTTCTGGGTCCTTCTGTGCTGAATGAAATGGACTAAGTCTGTGTTCTTGATTTCTCCTCTTAATCCTCTCCTTACCTTCTGTACCCAAATTCCCAGATCCCAAAACTCCTGACCTTCCAGATCCAAATTCCCGAAGTCCTACCCAGATCCCTTCTGAGAGGTCGAATTCAGCCAGGGGAGCACACTAGCTGTGATTCCTTACACTGGACAACACATCAGTGTGTGTGTGTGTGCATGAGATGGAACGCTGCCTGTAGCACACCAGACTCACAGAGTAATGTGTTCCTGCTGTATTTCAACTTTGTGTTCTTTTTTCCCTCCCTCCCTCCCTCCCTCCCTCCCTC
>NW_007733106.1:21652-23935 GCF_000696425.1 Galeopterus variegatus | reverse complement strand
CTCCCTTCCTTCCTTCCTTCCTTCCTTCCTTCCTTCCTTTGTTTTTGTCTCATAATTCTCAGGGTTTCAGCAGACCACAGTAATCCAAGAAGACCTACCATTAAAAGAAAAAATGTGTCCTGTTCCCAGGAGTGGCCTGTTTTTGGAGGGAGGTGGATTACCTTCTTGCTGATTTCACAGTGAAGATGTGTTGCCACAGAGAGAGCTGTGGGTAGAATGTAGTGTTATTGCTGCCTCTGGAAGTCCTCTTGACTTGCCCTGTTTGCTGAAAGACTGTGGGGGCCTGATGGTCCTCAGGTAGAACATGGAGAAGCCAAAGCAGAGGTTTGCACGCTGATAATAAACAAATCTTATGTCTTTGTTGATAGAAGCTCATTTATAAAAGTCAAAAACAAAACAATCACAATTTTGTACTTCTATCCAACAATATCTCAATAGAGAGGTAAAAACTAGAAAAATTTGGGTTGGGAGGAGATGGGTAAGTAGTTTAAAAGGGCCTGAGTAGAAGCACCTCCCCTTTTAAAGTATTCTCTGAATATAAGGAAAAGCACTCTCCACTTTTCTTCCTTTGAAATGGAGAAAAGAATTTTGCTCAAGTTTCTTGGTTGGGAGTAGACTAGGGGATAGGTCAGGGTTAGGGAAAATATAATTGCTTTTTCCACCCTCTTTTGGTGGTGGTGAAATAGAGCTCCCTACACCCTCATAACGTACACTATGTGCTTCTGTAGAATTGCTTGCTTAACCTAAGTAACTCCATTTTACCCCCTGTCTGACCTGCAGACTACCCCCCCTTCTGCATGAGAAACCATTGACCTTCTTATAGAAACAAAAACTGTTGCACACAGACAGGAGCCATACACAGTGAACTATTACATGGGAACAGGAACCATACACAATGAAAAGTTGTATGCCTGATTGCTCTAATGGCTCATTCTTGGCTTCTGTAACCTAGCTCCCTAGCTTGTTTTGTGCACCTGGACAAACCCGTGTGCCAATGGGAAGTAGTTTTTGCCTTTAAACCCCCCACAAGACCAAGGCCTGGGGCTACTCTTCCTTGGTTGCTCCTTGGGAGACGGTCGCTGGCAGGTGGAGTGAATAAACTGCCCTTTTCTACACAAGTGGTGTGTAAGTGCATTCTCAAGGGAGGGTGCCTCACAACAGTGGGACTTACAAAAAGGAATGTGGATGCTTTAGTGCTTATAGGAAGCTCAAATGCTATAGCTGGAATTATACAATTGTGGAATTAAGATCTTATCATATAGATCTTATATCTTTCAGCCAGCCAGTTGTCTCCCTGGTTCAGGATGGTGACATAGCTGGGCTCCCCCAGAACCCTAGGGAAATTCCCTGTTCATCTCCCACAGGGAAGCAAATAAAGACCTTTATCCTTCAATCAAAGGGAGAAGAGAGAGCTGTAGGAACCTCCCTGGGAGCATGACCCTCCCACTTTATCTCAAGTGGGAGAGAGTGAGATGATTCTATCATCTGGGTCAGATCTATGATGCCAGATCAGGGGAGAAGACTGATGGAGAGGGTCCATCTCTCATCCTCTTTTCCTTGGGACAGATCTGTGGTGCATCTGACCCTCATGTCAGTGGTTCCCACAGCCACTGACAAAAACTTGCATCATCCACAGTGCCACAGTACCTCCCAGTTCTTGGGCTCTGAGCTAATACACCTACTACTTTTTGCTTAGTTTTATTACCAATTGGGAGGAAAAGGAATGAGTTTGAAAGAATGCCAAAGCACAGAGTCAGAGAACCGAGGAAACAGTGGAAGAGAAACACAGTATCACTGTAGGGTACTTTTGAGAAGGCAGCTGTGTAGACAAAAAAGTGGCCCTGAGGATAGCTTTGGGGGATAGAAGATAGAGCACCTAAACCAACTGAGTGGGAGAGTTAGAATCTGAGTGGGATCTTGAACCTACAGCAGTATGGGCCACTGTAACCCACCCTGCACCTGCTGCTGCCCCAGTGCCATGGCCTGTGCACCCAGACATTCTAGTTGGTTATGTGGGGTATATAGTGAGTATTCAGTGATGAATGGGGACAGGTATAGGGGCAAGGACTGGGGTAAATATGGTTTATTTATGATGTTGACTGTGGCTACAGATGCCATAGTTAAGAGTGGTTGTTTTATAATTACCCTTGTACTCCTGCATTAAGCCTAGTTTAGAATGCAAGTGCTGTTATAGGCATCATGTATATGACAACTTAGAGGGCTCTTAATGTGTAATGAATCCTTAGTATGAGTGAATGAAAAGATTACTGAATAGAAATACAA
>NW_007733106.1:0-20938 GCF_000696425.1 Galeopterus variegatus | reverse complement strand
TTGGTTATGTGGGGTATATAGTGAGTATTCAGTGATGAATGGGGACAGGTATAGGGGCAAGGACTGGGGTAAATATGGTTTATTTATGATGTTGACTGTGGCTACAGATGCCATAGTTAAGAGTGGTTGTTTTATAATTACCCTTGTACTCCTGCATTAAGCCTAGTTTAGAATGCAAGTGCTGTTATAGGCATCATGTATATGACAACTTAGAGGGCTCTTAATGTGTAATGAATCCTTAGTATGAGTGAATGAAAAGATTACTGAATAGAAATACAAGCTATGTAGTTGGCAGGGCTTTAATTGCCAAGTAGTCTGAGAGTTAGCACACGTGCTTGAGTAGTGACTGCAGGAGCCTGGGAAGTTACCAACGGAGGGCAAAAGAAATACTATGTGCAGCAAGACTGCCCTTGTGTGGTGAACAACCTCAGCCTCCATCAAACTGAAATAACATTGTGAGTGAAATCACGGTACATGACAAAGCACATGGTATCAATCTAACCCGACAGCACTGTCCAGGCTGTGATGAGAGACCAGCGATGCAGGATAACAAAAGATGCATAGGGAACGGCACATGCCAATGGGATGGATTAGAAGAGCCAGGGAAAGAGAATTTTTGGAAGACTCAACTGACAATGATCTCTCTTCATCAGAACACTTTATTTTTAAAAGTGCCAGCTCAAGTCCCAGATAGGCGTCCCAGAGGTTGAGCTGAAAGTTACAGCTGTACATGCTAGGACAACCGTTGCCTTTATTCACAAATCTGCCATCTTTGTGTTGACTCACAAAGTGTTTGGGGACTCAGCTGGACAGTCTACCAAATGCTGAGCAGAAATTCCTAATGCCACTGTCTACCCAGTGGACTCCTTGTTAATAAATATTATAGCATAAACTACGTGTTTATCCAGGGAAGGGACACTAGCAGAAAAATGAAATATAGTTTAAAATGCCATGGGAGTTGAAAAATGTTATTTTTGCAGACAACCCAGACAATTTCCCTCATATTTTGATAGGCTAAACCATTTACTAAGCTTCAGGTATGTAGAGGCCAAGGACAAACTTTTTTTAGGGCAACCAAGATGAGAAAAAACAGCCCCTGTATGCACACAGGAAGGAGTTGTGCAAAGGGGACCATGTCCACCTTGTAATCGGGACCTCCCTGTGTGGTAACCAGAGACCCTGACTCACTCAGACAGATCATCAAGTACAAAAAGGCTCTTAGCTTTTCTCTAGATAGTACTTAGGTTCTATCAGTCCTCTTTTCTCCCAAGGGCATGTGAAACCTAGCTGATTTTGACTGATAGAAGAGGCCGGTGAGAGGCTTGGTAAAGAACAGATCAAAATCCAGAGGAAGGACAAAAAGTGCAGTTGCCACGTGCTGTTATTAGAACTGCAGGTGAAATATCTTTCTGTAATCCTGTGAGTCTTCCTCTTTTAACCTCCTCTTCGGCCCTGAATCCAAATCAAGGAGTCAGCATTACATGGTTGAATACTACTCTGGTTGAGTGGGAGAGTTTTAGGCAAGCCCCTTGTTGTTTTCTTTTGGTCTTTTCATTTTAAAGTAGGGAGTTTGGTCAGCCCTTCATATCTCTGAGTTCTTCATCCACAGGTTCCACCAACCTCGGATACATAATACTCTGCGGAAAAAAACCTAATAAAAATAATAATACAAAAATAAAAAATAATACAAACAGAAAAACAATACATTCAATATAAAAAATATTTGCATAGCATTTACATTGTATTAGGTATTATAAGTAATCTAGAGGTGATTTAAAGTATATGGGAGAATGTGCGTAGGTTATATGTGATACTCTGCCATTTTATATTAGGAACTTGAGCATATGTGGGTTTTGGTATCCGTGTGTGTGTGTGTGTGTGTGTGTGTGTGTGTGTGTGTGTTTAAGTGTCCTGGGATGAATGCCCCATGGACACAAAGCGACAACTGTAGATCCAAGTGACAACTATTGTGAAGAGTAATTCATCTATGGCTGTAACATACCAGCATCACTAGATGGACTGCAGGAATGTAGGCAATTTATAAAACCTTTGCAGCAGCTTCTGTGACCACAAAGGATGATACTGGTTCAATTTAGCATTTTAAAACATAACTATTCACCTCATGCCAATGTATGTAGCTGTGTTTTCTCATGTGAGGTTGTTCACTTGGAAATACAGAAGGAAGAGGCATTATTTCTTTAAATAAAATATTCCCTTTCATTACGTCTGTGTCTCAGTGATCCCTAAGGCAGAAATTCAGTTCAAACATTAGATTCCATAATCATATATTAAACACTTACTATGCAATGCACTGTGGAAACTGAAGATGAAACAGAGCAAGGATCCCTGACCTCAAGGGATTTATAAGTTAGGAGGATGAAGGAAGTACCCAAATAATTATGGCAAAAAAGAAAATACATGAAATAGCTCAAGAGAAGTAAGTGCTAAAATGGTTCATTTGGGAATGGGGGATGCGGTGGGGGGTAGATTATATCCTCAGAGGAGAGTTTTGCATTGGAGATATAAATTTGGGAGTCATGAGCACATACGTGAAATGTAATGCCACAAGGATGAATGAGATCATTTAGGGAGAAATGGAGAAGAGAGGAGAGACCTAGGCAAGGGACCTGGGTGCTCTAGTATTTAGAAGCTGCCTAGAGGAGGAAGAGCCAGCAAAGGGGACTGAGAAGGAGAAGCTGGTGATGTAGAGAAAATCAGCAAAGTGTGGCATCTCAGAAGCTAAGCATGGAAAGCATTTCAAGAAGGAATCAGTGGCCAATGGTGTAGCACACACCTGGGAGGTTGTGTGGTCACCAGCTGTTTACTCATGTGTATGTCTGACGTCTGTGTCCTCTCATTTTAAACTGATAAGCTCACCAGGACAGGGTCCATGTCTGTTTTGTTCACGCTAAGTATTCAATGCCTGGCATACTACTTGGCACAGAGTAGGACTCAGTACACACACACACACACATTTTGCATAAAGAAAGGAAGGAATAAAAGCCACTCTGAGATGTTTATACTTAATTCAGTAGGCAAAGAGTAGTATCTGAGTAGCATTTTCAGATTCCTGACATGGAGTTTGGTCTTAGCAAAAAAGGCAATCCTCCTTTTGGCCTCATGCTTACCTCCTCTCAGCATCATGAGGTGTCCTTCAGTCTGGATGCACAAAATGAGGAAACAGCAAGAATCCCTATCCATTGGACTGATTCTCCCATAATACTTAGGATAGTGACTCTCATGAGATATCAATGGTTATGCCATTACAAAAAGAATTCTGTGGTCCCAATCCCAGGTTAAACAGATATCTTTACAGCAGGGGTTATCAGAGCACTTAACATGGTAATAAGAATTATGAATATTAAGAGGGGGCTATTAATATGTAGAATTTGCCCAAATTATCTGACCATGGAATTCTTTTTAATTGTGCAACCACTCTGTTAACATCTTGAGGAGCAGTGACATTCTGAACAACACTTCGGCAAATGTCGCCTCAGAGTTTTATAACAATTCTTAGATGGAAAAAAAAAGTCATATTAAATTCCTTTTTAGTTGACATCAACAGAAACTCCCCCATGATGGAGACAAATTACATGGATGGAGTCAAAGGGTGTGGCAGGTTGTAATTATTATTCTGAAGTATTTGATCCTTTCTTCCATGTGAGAGGATTATCATTCCTGCCATCACTCTGTGCCTTGCAGGGCCTTCTGTGGGTGGGGTATGAGTCCCTGCCCTGTTGATTTTCAGTGTAGCCAATAGATGCGAGTGGACGTGGTGTCTGCCAAGTCTGAACAGAAGCTTTAAGAAGCAACTTGAGTTTCTGCTAGCAGCTCTCTTGTTCACTTTCTTCCACCATAAGAACAGTGCATCCCAAATAGTGACTTATCTTCCAGTCTGAGTTCTGGAATGGGAAGACACAGGGAGCAGAGCAGAGCAGCCAACTTGTAGTCACCAACTTGTAGTAAAAGCAGGAGTGAAAAGTAAATGTTCATCGTTGTCAGCCGTTGAGATAGTGGTGCTATGTGTTACCACAGCAGAGTTGACTAATACAAAGGGGAAAATCTGGAAGGCTGTTATGAACATGGCAACTGCTTCTATCCAGAGCTGTCAGAAGAGACACAGCTCCAGTGGGGAAGCAGAGCGAGTCAGAATGGCTCGGCTCACAGCTGCATCTTATATACTTCATAGGAGAAACATTTTACTCTTGCTCTGGCTAAAATCTCCATGAATGAAAACAATTCAATCTAGCCCAGATAAAGATTTATAGATCTAGTGTAGGCTATTATACCATGTTGGTGTATCTGAGAAGAAATCTCAATATTTCATACCAAATGAAGTCAAAGAGCATACCGAAGTGAAAGTGCACAGCCTGTCCCACTGGCACTGTTTGCCTCCCTGGGGAGCACGTTTCTTTCTTAAAAGTGTCTGCAGGTTTGCTCACAGTTCTCATTAGCAGGATGGGGAGGTGGTCAGTGCCCTAGCAGCACCAAATTCTGGGAAATCCCAGAGGTTTGGGATGACCCTTTAATAAGAACAAAAAGTTAAAGGGAGTGATCATTATTTGAGGAAATAACGTTCTTCTTTCCCTCTCTCCTTTGTCTATGCTTTCTTAATTCTTTGTCTTCTTAACCTACGCCACTTCCATTTTAGCTGGCCTGTTTTGTGGTGTATACTATAGGGGCATTTTGAAAACCTCAAGCTTTTTTCGGCAGGGAATTAGCCACATCCTGTGGCTAAGGAGCTCCTATGAATGCTCTGATACACATTCACTTCCCCACAAAAAGAGACTGATTATGTCTAGTCTCCAGTTCAGTGTTTTTCTATCAGTTTTCAATTTTATTTATTTATTTTAACTGTGAACCTCAAAGCCAAAGGGGTGCGTGTGTGTGTAACTTTGGAGGTCACTCATCCACCTTCCTGAGTCATCTTAAGGAACGTCCGAGTATACGTTATCTTGCAAGTGTTTTCTCTGCGAGGAGCTCATGTCATTTGCTCTGAGAAACCTTCCCAGCTCTAGGCCATCACTTCCTTCTCTATGTTCCCACAGCTGTTTTTCCTTCCTCTATTAAGAAGTCTCTACTTTCCTGCCTGTGTCTCACACTAGGAAGAGCACCTTGAAGACAGGAATCGGGCTTTGGTTGTTTTGGCTACTCAGCATGTGGCACAGCCCCATGTGTTATACGAGCTCAGTACATATTTGAGGGATGAGGATATGCATCCCCATAATTACAGACTTGTGCTTTTTAATAATATAGCTACTGAAAATAGCCACACAAAATAAGAAACACCAAAAGAGCTCATCATAAGCCCATCCAGGAGTTACTGAGAAAATAACCATCATATTGGGCCCCTCTGATTTCCTCATAGCTAGACTCTCTGGGCAGGTTTTACTAGTTCAGGATCCCTGTATGGGAGCTAGCGCTGACCTGCTCAGTGTCTTGTGTGCCCAAGAACGGGCTCTTGAGTATGCCAGACAGAATGGGTGAGAATCAGTGGCCACTGAGGACCCTTGAGTCCACCTCAGAGTGACTTTGAGATCTCCAAGACCACTCAAACATGAGAATATGGCAAGGCTTGAGGCCCTACTGCTTGCACATCATGGACTATGATGACCAAATTCTTGGAAATCCCAAAATCTGGGAGATTTATTTATTTATTCACACAGATACATTTATGCGATTTGTCAAGTTTAGTGACAAACAAAAGGAGATATGGTCCTTGACCTTCCAGAGCTTATAAACTAATGAGAAAATAGGCATAATTAAATTAATGAAATACTATTATAAACTAATATATGAAAGCGTTGAGAAAACTGAAGAAACCCGAACTTGTTGGGAGATCCTAAGATGCCTCTGAAAAATTGATATGTAGATTTTGACCCAAAAGATGAGTGGAAGTTAAGCAACTGACAAGAAAATGGGAGAAGTGTCCCATAGGGAGGAAACAGTATGTGCAAAGGCCCTGATGTTGGAGGGCACCGGGTACATTCAAGCAACTGGAAGAAGGCATGTTTGACAGGAGCATGGAAAATGAGGGAGCAGGAAGTGAGAGGTATGGCAGGGGAGGTTAGAAGAGGCCAGACTGTGCAGGGTCTTAGAGGCTTTTTAAGGATTTTGGTCTTTTGCCTATAAGCAATGGGAAGTGCTGAAGGATTTTTAATGAGGGGCATGACATGATCATATTTGTAGTTTGAAGAGATCACTCTGCCTGCTGGGGAGGAAGATATATTGGAAGGTACCAGATGCTGAATAGCTTATTCAAAAGCCTAGAGAGAGAATTCCAAGGAGAAAATGGTAGTTTGGACCAGGGTGGTGGAAGTGGAGAAGAGAGAGAAGTGATGGATTTGAGATAATGGTGTTATTCACTGATATAGGGAACCTTTACAAAAAGACCATATTTGCAAGGACGGTCTTGATTTAAATCATCGAGTTGAGTTGAAATACCTTTGAGACATCTAAGTAGAAATGATGAGCAGTCAGGTGGATGTGTTGATATTAATTCATGTATTCAGCACATATTTATTGACTACTCACTATATGTTAGTCACTCTATTGAGAATTACATGGCACAGGAAAATATATTGAACTTGGATTCTTCTCTCAAAGAGCTTAAAATTTATTGGACAGTCATGAGGAATGGTTGGATGTGATAGTTATCTTCAAGTATTTGCATATGTGCAGGTGAAACTTAAACTATGTTGCTCTCGAAGGTATAACAAACACAAAGACATGAACTTATGGGAAGGCAGATCTCAATTTGGTGTAGGAAATGATTTTTTAAAATAAGAACTGTCATTGAAAATATTTTAACTGAGAAAAGATGATCACTTATTCAATCAATACAATCAATATTTAATGAACATGTAAATTGAATGGAGGAATTTCTGCTTGACCTTTAAGATCCCTTCTGGCTTTCAAATTCAATTATTGTAATTATCTATTTAAATTTTTAATTGTTCAGAAAGGAGGTCACAATTTGGATTTCCTTGAGTCTATTTCTTTATTTGGACCCTACCTACTTACCCCCTTTCAAGATGCTGTTATGAGTGCTTTCTTAAGGCTGTGACATCCTCTATACAATATGTTGTATGATTGAGATTACATTTTCTTCCGTCATCTGTCTGCAGCCTCCTCTGATGCAGAAGAGGCATACTCACATGGTTTTGGATTCCCTTTTCTTTTGCCTCTCACTCATAACCATGGTTATGCAATGTTGGACAACGTGTTTGTAATTGCAACCAGTCAATGACACTGTTCCTGCTCACAGTTTGCCTCCTTCTTGCTGCCGTTGGGCAGTCAGATAGAAATCTTTTGTTTCCAGCCACACAAGGTGCTGGAGGACTCCTCTGCTTGAGAGACTGGTGGAAATGGCATGCCTATTACCATGCCTTGACAGCTGAACTAAGAATTTTTAGAGGGTTGACAGACACTCTCTGGGATTTCTCTTTACTGTTCTGAACTTTTTCATGATATATAAACATCACACAAAGCAGAACAATGGAGACAACAATTATAGGAATTTAGCCAACTCAATTGCCTTTACCAGTGGCGTGGGAAAGAACATGGACGATACAAAAACTAATAGCTGATGTTCATGTCATTCATTGGCTTTGGAATTTCTGCAGAAACACTTGGTCCATGTTCATACTATGCTAGGGCCTTCAGTGGTCTCATTCACCTAAATCTGAGGCTTTAACAATTATACAGGAGGCTTCCTTGATTACCTGCTACTAAGCTTAGGAAGCACTTAAATTTCTCCAGGTCTTTAACTTTAATTCTTGTCTCTGTGTTTTTTTTTTTTTTTTTCATTGTTTTGTGCCCAGGCCCTTTCAGTTTGTTGTGGGGTGGTCTGGCTTTCTCCCAGGATGTCTCTCTTCCTTGCCTCCAGTGTCTGTTTTTTCATGCTTACGCCATGTCAGGTTCCGAGTTGCCCCACCCCAACATGGGCCAGAACTTCCTGTCCTCATCCGTCCGGGGGAGGAATGGACCACTAGAGACACATACTCTTGTTTCCTGTCCCTTTTTCTTCCCAATCAGACTTAATCTGACACTAACGATTCATGTTCTTTTTTTTTTTTGGCTTGATCTTGAGTTGAAGGTGTGTGGCACAAGATCCTGGGTTTCAGTGGATAATCTATGATGGTATGGTGAAAATAACATTGACTCAGTAAATATTCATTTAGAGCAGGGATCAACATGTTGGAATACACCATCCCCAGCGTCACTCTCTCCCACAAATCAACCAATTTACAACTGTTAAAAAGCATCAACAGCCAAGCTGGGGCTGCTAGAGCCCAGGGGAAGAGGAGGAGAGACTTAGATAGTTCATGAAAGCAGGAGAAGCTGCAATGAGAGAAAGAAAAGATCACTCTGACCATTTTGAGCCCCAGCCACTTCAAGGCAGATCCTGGTGAGCACATGGAGCAACAGCTGACAAAAACCACAGCTGTGCTCTTTGTATGAAGTTGCTTCGAGGCAGCAGGGGAGAGGAAGGCCTTGGTGGCCCCCAGGTCGGAAAGACCACTAACATGGTTCCTGTGGACCCACATGGGAGTGACAAGCCACAACAACGGAAAAAAGGAGCCACTCAGAGGCTGGTGAGTCATCACAAGGGACTGGCACATGGCCTACCCCATGGCAAGTGTTTGGAGTGCAGGTGGTAGGGGAGATGGGCCCACCAGGAGAACATGGGGCACAGCATAGACAGCTGATCTGCCCTCCAATCAGCACAGGACCACATAGCGGAGACTGGTCAGGAGTATAGAACTGCAGGGAGTGCAGTTTGCTGAAAAGACTCAGGCCCACACCAGAGTTTCCACACAACCCAGGTGTACTAGATCTCACAAGACCTGGAAGTGCTTACAAGGTCAACAATTAAAACCTGAGCTGCACAAAAAGCCTTCCCCAGGGAATCAGCAGCAAAGTAGCAATTTAGCTCAACCAAAGGGCTCAAGTGCTTATTCCCACAGGAAGTTCCCCATTTTAGAAGTAACCAAAGCCAGGATGGGAGTTGCTGAGGGCCTGAGCCATGCCCTCCTCTGACATCCACATCCAGCTCAGCGAGGACCACCAGGCCACCACTGGAAGCCCCTGGGCTCCCCTGCTGGAATGAGGGGGGTGCCATGGGCCTCAACCACACCTCCCTTCTTCCTCCCACAGTATTCTCTTCCCCTTTCCTCTCTAAGCCTCCCCGCCAGCTGCTCCACAACAACATCTTAGAATGTAAAACAATAATAGTAATAATAAATAAACAAATTAAACAAAAAAAAAAAAAGAAAAAAATAAAATCTCAGCAGTTCATGTCACTCTTCTGTTTAAACCTTCCGATGGCATCCCATCTCCCTCAGAGTAAAAGCCATGGTCCTTGCAACAACCTAAGAGCCCCATTCTCTTCACGATCTTTACTCCTACCACACTTTGGCTTATTCCCCACCCCATCGGGCCATGCAGGGTGGCTTGTTTTTCTGGAACACACCAGGCAACTGCCTACCTCAGGGTCTTTGCACTTGCTATTCCCTCTGACTAGAATGCTAATCCACAAATAATCTTTGGCTTACATCATTCAAGTGTCACCTTCCTAATGAAGCCCTTAAAGGCCATCCTGCTTAAAAGTGAACCCAATGACCTCCTTTCCCTCTTTTTTCTCTATAAAACTTATCACAATCTAACATGCTTTTTATATTTGCTAACTTATCTTGTTTATGGTCTATTCCTCTCCTCTAGTGGGTAAGTTCCAAGAAGACAGACATTTTTGTCTGTTTTGTTCACTGCTATATCCCCTGGTGCCTCGAACAGTACATGACACATTTAAGTGGTCTATAAACATTTACTGAGTAAATGAAAAAAAAATTCATTTATTTCCTAATCTACTTGTGGATGAATGAGAAAAAGTCATACCTAGAGTTTATATAATGTCTTTTTCCAATGAACATATAAGGATAAAGTATCACTTCAATGAGAATACTTATTATATTCGTAACAAATAATCTGTAACCTGATTTGGGGATGACCAGTTGCTTATCAGTGAGTCCTATACCTGGCTGCATATCAGAATCCCTTCAGGAGATTTTTTACAAATACAGAGTCTTTGGACCCCTTGGGTAACAACTGATTTATATTCTTCCACCTTCATAGAAATTTTTAATAATGATGGATTCCATAGACCAGTGCTACTCAAACCTTAATATGCATATAACTCACCTGGGGAATCCTGTTAAAATGTAGATTCTAATTCAGTAGATCTGGGGTAGTTCATGAGATTCTGAAAAACTTGTAGGTGTGCTGATGCTGTTGGTCTGGACCACACTTGGAATAGCAATATCTCAGACCAGTGATTTTCAACCCCTGGGGGAGGAAAGAGTGAGAGGAGGGTAGGGAGGTTGAATTACCTGGGAAGCCAGTGCTCCAAGCCCACACCAATTCAATCAAAATCTCTGAAGATGTATCCTAGACATTAGTTTTTTCAAAGACATTTTGAGGTGATTCAAATACACAGAAGCAATTGAGAACCACTGCTCTAGAAACACATCTAATGTCTATTTCTTTGTAGTAAAGGCAGAAAAACCTGGGCACATCTTACTTGTTTTAAAAGACCAGTTCCTCTTCTGCTTACAGCAGAATTTCTCAGAGCATGTCCTTGGACCACCTGCATCAGAATCACCTAGGATACTTGTTATAAACACATATTCCTGGGCCTACCCCAGATAGACTGAATTGGAATCTTTATAGCCTAGGCTCAAAAACCTGTATTGGAA
Organism: Galeopterus variegatus; assembly: GCF_000696425.1. Taxonomy (NCBI): domain Eukaryota; kingdom Metazoa; phylum Chordata; class Mammalia; order Dermoptera; family Cynocephalidae; genus Galeopterus; species Galeopterus variegatus. Next base: position 10,184 of record NW_007733106.1, on the reverse strand, counting down.
AAAAATCTCTCCAGGAGCTGTGCATGCACAATAAAGTTTGAGAAATACTGGCTTAGAGAAGAAAATCAAATCTCTTTTGTCTTGTAGTCAGAGGTCTCTACAAGTTGGTCATGACCATAGTTTTCAAGCCCTCTCTTTCCCTGCTTTACTGTGTTAATCCCCTGTGGTAGGCAGCCTCTAAGGTGGTACCTAGTGATCCCCACCTCCTGGTATTCATGCACTCATGTAATCCCCTCCCCTTGAGTGTGGGCTTCATGTATTGACTTGCTTTTACCAAATAGAATGTGGCAGAAGGTATGGGATGCCAATTCCAAGATTAGGTTACAAAAAGACTGGCTTCCAACTTGGATGCCTTCTCTTCCTCAAAGTCCTCGCTTTAGGGAAGCAAGCTGCCATGTTAAGAGGAGCCCTATGTGAGGACTCAAGGCCTATCAACATCTGCCTGTGTTACACTTCTTGCTGTGTAATGCAGATGCAGAAAAGGATTACTCAAAGCAACATGAATGCAATGAGAAGCCCAAAGGGACTGCACCTCAGCAACTCCTCTGTTAGTAGGAGAAAACTGGGTACAGCCCTGATTCACAGTTAGCTTCTGTTTTTATTGTAAAGACAAGGAAGTTTCACAAGAAAAATCAGTTGATTCAATCGTTTCAAAAAGACACAAAGACATGGGCAACATGACAAAAGTTATCTATGGTTAAATATAGCTTAAACAGTAGAAGCTAGTAACATCATTTAAATTAACAATGTGACATTCCAAAGTACAATTTGTGAAATGCTAAGTTGATCAAACTGTGATCATTATCTAATCTAAAATATAACCTCTCCTTAAATGATTTAAGCAAGAGTTACATTCTTATCTAAGTATAATTGTCTCTGAAGTTTCCACCAACAAACAGCTTGCTCTTAGCAAACATTTTTTCACATTTTTCCCTACAGCAATTCTTTCAACATCTTTTAACAACAATCAGTATGTTAAATAATCAAAGTATATAAGTACATAATCCCATCCCTAAAGAGTGATTAGAATTGATTAGATGGGCCATTGTCCACTAGCTGTAGACCATTGTCTCCTAACTGAGGACTTTCATCCCATACATGCATTACCTAAAAACCCTATCTAAAAATCAACTGAGAATCAACATATACTTGATTAGAATTGATTAGATAGCCTTTTGCCCCACTAGCTGTAGGCTATTGCCTCCTAGCTAATGACTTTTGTCCCATAAGTTTTTTAGCTAAAGGACCCTGTCTAAAAATCAAACAAGAATCAAGAATTTCTACCCCTCTACACACATGAGTGAGCTTGAAGTGCATCCTCTTCCAGTCAGGTCTTGAGAGGGCTGCAGTCCCAGCCAACACCTTGACTAGAGCCTGATGAGAGACCTTGAACCAGATGATCCAGCTAAGCCACACCTGGATTCTTGACCCACAGAGACTGTGAGTTAATAAATGTTGTTTTGAGCCTCTGAGTTTTCAGGTAATTTGTTATGTGACAATAGATCACTAGTACACCCTCCCTGAAATATCCTTCCTCCTTCCCACTTATCCAAGTCCTGCCTCTTTCAAGTATCAGCTGTTCTAAGAAGCTTTTCTCATGGTGATAGTCCTTTCATGAACTCCTAGGGCACTGCACATGAAGTCAGCAACACTCATTGTTGTATAGTATAGATTGTCTTGTATTTTTGTATGTTTTTTTGTAATCTGTAATTGTAATTTCTAATGCTCTGTCTCTTAAAAATAAATGGTAAACACATTGATGAGAATAGAACTTAGAATAGAGCTATTTCTATTCCAACGACCTATCTCAATACCATGAATACTGTAAGTGCTTTATAAATAAATGTGTGATGAAGATGGTGCTGCACTGGAAGGAGTATTGAGTAGAAGACATCAGGAGGGTTGACTTGTAGTTGTAGTTTTCACATGTATGTCTACTCTTGTCTCCTGATGCCTGAGTTTTAACCTTATGTGGAGAGAAGATTCCAGACAGGTACTTGAGCAGAACAAAGAGTTGGCTGCTAGAGCCGACAGGATGAAAGCACTCCTTGATGATTATGAAATGTTTGTATCTTTAAGCCCCCCGGCCTACTAGTAGTCTTCTCAGTGGGTTTCTTTAGGCCTTGGCTCCCCATCATCTCAGACCCTCTTGGCTCACCAATTTCAACTTGGGACTTGGGAATCTACTTATTTATTTATTTATTTTGATTCAGTTGATTAATGATCAACTCAGAAATCCCACATTGCCACAAGTATCTGTCTCCAAGATTTCTCTCAGCAACCAGCATGGAGAAAGCCTGTTCCTTACCTCTTTCTGCTCACTCCCATGGGTACCCAGGTCTGCCCTGCAGCTAAGGGAAGATTTAAAACATTCAATACCTGAAATAGTTATGGAAACATTTGAGAAAATGACTCTATTCATCCTTCCTCACAGAGTAAGAGTGAAAGCTATCTCTAATAGCTTTGGAAATTTTGATTAGGTTGGTAATGGAAAACCATCTTTGCTTTATCTAGTTTATGCACATGAATGCTTTCACAATAGACTCTGCAATGAGCTACAGCACTTATGATAGTAGAAATTCTGTTTGTCTCAGCCTGCCTCCAAAATGAGAGGGCCTTCCCAGTACTGAAGGTTGTTATTTTCAACCTTTCTTCAAGAGTCTGTGAGAGACAGGTGCAGGGCCCTCTTGGTCTCTCCACATAAACCCTACCAGCCTCATCTGCCCTCTTCAGCTGATATAGAAGTCCTCTCTAAACTAACTGCAAAGATGAGGCCCATGTCCCATCTCAGCTCCTGGCGTCTCTCATCAGATGCTACTGTTGGGGTTATCATGCAATCTCATCTCAGGTGTGGTGTACATTTTAGCCCAAGATAGTCTCTAATTGGATCCACCATCTTGGTTTAACCCTAGGGTTTCTGAGGCAGACAGAAACAGAACTGTAGCACTGTGGATATCGAGCCCACAGTAATAAGTTCCAACATCTTTTGTTGTTGCTTTTGGAATGCCAAGTATAAATTGACGTTTTAAAGTATCGATTTTCCCTTTCAAATGATTCCTTAAATTGTCATTAGAATTGTTGCTTTGTTTGTAGACTAAAATCAGGGAGTTATCTTCATTCTTCTTATACCAGCTCATTTGATAGTTCTTTAAGTCCCCTCTTGTTATGCTGCAACGAAAGGTGGCAGCTTCCCCAACGAGAACAGTCAGGGTTTTGGTGTCTGGTTCCAAAATTATATCCAATGAGACCCCTGAAATGAGAAGCCCAAAGTCAGAGAGACTGTGAAGAACTCCCTTCACTGCAAGGGGATGGAGTATCAGAGCCATGCTCAGCAATTCCTCCCCCTTTTATGTCCTCAGCAAATTCCTCCAGAGACATATTTCCTTCAGAGTAAAAGGTCCAGAGCCCTGTCCTTACCTGCACAGAGGATGGTCAGGTAGAAGAGGGGACAGGTCCACAGCATGGCTTCACTGGGGGTGACTCTGCAGCAGGCTGGTGCTCTCCTGGCTGCCCCTACCTGATCAGCTGCTGTCTGCCCATGAGAAGTCCTGTCCGTTATAAAGGTGGTTTGGTGTTAGTCACTTCCTCAGAGAGAGATGTGACAAGCTGACAAGGTCACAGGTTAGGTTGTTTCTTCAACAAACATGGGCTAACTACCCATGTGTGACCAGATACTATTTGGGAGACTTAATGGTGGGCAAGATTTGGCTTCCAGCTTCAAAGAATTCAGTTTTTGGGGAGACAGACACACAATAAAGGGGTAAGTGCAAATACAATGGTTAAGCCCTATAAAAGAAGTAAATACAAAGTGTTCCAGGACCTTGGAGGAAAAAACTACTTCTGCTTGGGATACTCAGAAGAAGGAGCCCTGAACTGAGCCCTGGGAGTTGAACTGATTTTCTGTCTGATTCAGTTTTAGGACCTATTTTGCCTTTGATTTGAGAAAACATCCATCTTTCCTCACCCGCTTTGAGTTCTCCAGATGAAAAAAAGAGATAAATTTAGTAAAGGAAAGCCTTTTCCTTGCTTTGTCTGTTACTCATTACCCTCAAACTTCTCTCATAAAGCTTTAGTAGCAGCCAGGCCAGACTGATGTGTGCCCACGATTTAACTCTGTGTAGGCGTGGCAATCAGTAGCTGTTTGCCCTGTTTCTTTATTTCTCTTTTTCTTTTTAAACATATTTCTTAAAAAATGATATTTTTTCTTTATTTCTTTTTTCTTCTTTCTTTTTTTTTTCTTTTTAAAATCATTTCTTAAGAAATGTTACCTTTTTGCGGTGATGAAACTGCAAAAAATGCTAATTACCCTGATTCGATCGTCACACATTGTATACATGTATTGAACTCTGTACACTATAAATTTGAGAACATACAGTAAATTATTGTTGATTGCAGATGCCTAGCACTAGGTATACCACTAGAACTTATTTTTGTTATCTAGCTGTAGTTTTTTTATCCATAACCCTATTCTTCCTGTTTATTTATTTTTTTTTGGCAGCTGGCTGGTATGGGGATCTGAACCTGTGACCTTGCTGTTATAAGGCTGTTCTTTAACCAGCTGTACTAACCAGCCAGCCCCTATTCGCCTGGTTTCTAATTGCTGTCTTTGCTCTCTGGTTTCCCTACTCTGTTGCCAGCTGGTTGGACTCGGGACTGAAGAACAGCAATGGAGATGAATGAAAGGAGAGGAAACTGCATTTGTGTTTTCCCCTGGTCAGGATGCTGTAAGTCAGGACCTCAACTGCTGGGCATCCCAGGGCTGCCTGAAGGAAGTAAGTAATTCTTCTCCCCAGCCAGATTTGGTCTGGGAATGCTCAGAGGGCTGGGATTACTTTGTTTTTCTGATTTGTTTTACTGAAATGTCTGGGCCCCACTGGTTGTTTCAGAGCAAACATGAGAGATTTTTGGAAATTGGTGAGGAATTTCAATGGGTGTCAAGGAAAATCACAGTGTCATTTGTCTCTAAAAAGAGTTTTGCTGCCAGTATTCCATCTGCAACTCACTTACCCAGCTGTGTGGCACCCAGTGAAACAGCTGTCAAGCAAAACAGCATAGAAGCAAGTTGGGAATTTTTTGTGTTGTAATTCTGCTTCTGTTACTGACTTGGGATCTTGGGATGTAAATAAGTGAACATTTCCATATTTAGTCTCAGCTCAGAGTTTAATTCCTTTAGGATGTTTCCCTGGCTCTCATCACCCAACTCATCCTGAAATGTAAACATTCTAATTCCAATTTGTACTTTCCTCTTGGAATGCTACCATAACTATTACAGCCAAGTATTTCTCTGGCTCCACATGTGTGTGAGTTGGCTCCTCTATTAGACTGTAAGCCCCATTGCAGCATGAACTCTAGAGTGGGAGAGAGCTTGTATTGCTTGCCTTTGTGTCCTTGGCTCTTGGCATGGCATCTGGCATACAGCAGAACTCGATATACATTGTTGGATACAAAAATGAACCATGCCAATTCTATGCTGAGACTTAGGAATACTTGATGAACACTTGTTAACTAGTTTAATCTTCCTGCTCACTTTTTCGTCTGACTGTCCATCAAGGAAAACATGTGGAGACTGGAGGACTCCCAGTTAGATGATAGGATGGTTGGGACAGAGACAATATTCCAGCAGCTATACCACACTTTTCATTTTGAGTCCTGTGAATCACTACAAGGAGATCTGCCCTTGGGCAGTACTCTCCAGTCAGTGCATAGCTCTCCAATGACTTCGTTCTTCTCCCAAACTTTCCTTTACCTTTAGTGGTAGACAGTTCTGAAACAGAAAAAAGACGTGGTAGAGTCACATTTCCCTATTGCATGTGACACAGCATTGCTCTTAGAACTTTGGCTGTAGGGAGGAATTACTGAAAGGCTTTTTACTGAAGCAAATACAGCAAGGTTACCAGAGTTGTAAGTGTCCTTTAGGAAACCTTAGTCTCCTGCTTAAACATTCAGCAGTTTTGGGGATGTGTTACCAATGACCCCGCGATGCCCTGGGAAAGAGCAAGCCCAGGAGGAAGAGAGACTCACTTACTTACTGAACATTCACTGGTTCTGCGCCTGTCCCACCAGGGTTCAGACTTTGGAATCTGACCCCAAAGCCAAATTTTAAAAAGGATCCTTCCCAAATTCCTCATCCCAAGAAAAGCCTCCTGTTTGTGTTATCCTGTGCCCTTGAAGAGCTGCTCTTGAGGAGCCCAGTGCTGATAAGCCCATATGTTGGCTACAAATGAGAAAGCCAGCAAGACAGCAGGGGATTAGGATTTCCACTGACAAATAAGAATGGGATGTGAAGCAGCAAGAGACCTTGCATCTGCAGAAGAGAAAATAGAGAGGACAGTTCTCACCCCCCCAGTTCTCAGCTCAGCAGTTCACACTAAGGAGTTTCCATGAGTGGTTCCTTGAATAAGCAGAGGCCAATGTAGGTATGTCTTTGCAGAGCCTGTTCACTTTCAAGTCTTGGACTGATTCTCATTTGACAGCTTTTTAGTAGGCCATAAGGTCAGGAGTACTTTGATTTAATTTGTAGTCTTCTTGGAAGTGGGTGAACTTTTCCAGGTCATCTAGCATGCCTGTTATGTTGATAGAACTAATTATTTACTTGTAATTGTGTTCATAAATAATTTTAATTTTATTTCTGGCTCTACATTTATAAATTATTCCACTACTCTATCCAGTTAGTGAGTGGGACTACTGTTGTGTTTTAATATCTCATAAAGTCTATATTTGTTTGTTTTGTGAGGGTCAAGCAGAAATTACTTTCCTGTCTTTTTTTCTTCTGTGTAGGAAGCCCTTAATAATGTATCAGCATCCAGTGAAAAAGGTCCTGAATGTCTTTAGAATTGTATTTCTCTGAATTTCCATTGATATTTAGTTTCTACTAAATGGGACACTAAAGTAGAAAAGAATATTTGATTGTCAAGAGAGTGACTTATTTCTTGTGAACAACTTCCTAGAGGCTCAACCCAGCCCAACAGTAGGACAATGTAGTGATAATCAGCATCACTGTGTCAATGACAGGAGTAGCTATCACTTGCTAAGTGCTAGTCCTATGTGCCATGCCTTGTTCTAAATACATTAGCACATGATAGTTTACTTAATTCTTGCAACGATCCTCTAAGGGAGGTATTATTATTATCATTATTTTATAGATGAAGAAAGCAAGGCACAAAGTAACTTGCCAAAGGTCATATAGGTAATGAGTCAGTAAGTGGAAGATCTGGTATTCAAAACTCAAGAAGTCTGGCTTTGAAGTCTGAACTTGAGCTCAATCATTTTACTAAGCTACCTACTCTGCATTTCTATCATCTATCTTCTATCTATTTATCTCTAATCTATATATAGTTTACTCTATATGTACATGTATATATAGGTACTTAAAATTTTTTTCAGGTTTTTATAAAGGTTGGTAAATTGTCAAGGATCTGTAATGAGATGTTAATTTCTGGCCTTGATTTTTGTATGTGTGTCCAATTCATTTTTCCCTCTGGGTATCAGGGACTTGCTTTTATTTGTCAGGTGGAAGATTCAAGTAGTTCGACAGGATTTAATTTTCTCTTTTCATGGTTTAGTAAGATAAAAGTGAGGAGCTGCTACCTGCTGAATACATTTCATTATTTGAGAAAGGCTTGTTTTATATCTTTGTATGGCCCACAGTACTCAGTATATCAATTTGCAAGCCATAAGGACCTCTTAATTTTGAATGAATGATGAATGGGTAGGGCAAGTTCAAGATGACACTGACCACCCTGTGTTTTGTTGGTAGACCCTCTGAATTTACTGTGTTGAACCTGCTTGAGGCTTACAGCTTTTGTGCAGTGTGATATCCAGCATGCATCATGGTGCCCTTGGTGTAAAGCAGTAAATCGCTTTGATTCTTGCTGCACATACTTTGGGCAACTTTCTGTCCAAAGACAACCGGTAACACTGATTCCACAGTTCCTTGAAAGGCATGATATGTATAGATGGGCCTTTGGTTAGCTCTCTGCAGATACCAGTATGCAGAGTCATAAATCCCACCAAGAATGTTATATTGGCATTGGAATTTCATGGTGTGAAATTTCACAGCAGTGGAATTTCATGGCAGTGGAATTTCACCTCTGTCCCATCATGGTGGCCATGTTGGAAGATTGTGTGATTTCAGTCCTTCAGGAGCTGTCTGGCAAGGAAAAAGGATGGGAAACGAGAAGTGGTGAGAAGTCACACCTGTTTACCTGGGGGCCACTTACAGAGGAAGGGCAGTGCAATGCAGAGAAGCTGGCACATGGGCATCTATGGTTCTTCTCAGTGCTGTGTGCCACGCAGCCTACTTTGCATGCACAGTGCACTTGGTCCACCTTATCTACAATAGCAATGTGGCTGCTTCACTGCTGCAGCAATAAAGGAAAGAGGTCCTTGGGGGTAGTTGGTGCCTGCGCTATCAAAAGACACACTCAAATTTGTTCAAAGGTGGCAATCCAACAGGACCTTTTGGAGGAGGCTCTGGTGCCCTCAGCCACTTGGGGCCTGTGTTTTCAGCATGTGGTGGCATTCCCTTATCAGCCCCGGGAGGCTTATTCTCTGGAACGAAACAATCAGGGAGACAGTCTTTTGTTGAAAGACACTTGGTGGGTCATGATCTCTTGGGTCCTTGTTCCTGAATTTCAGGAATCCAAGGTACATAAAAGGATGAATAAAGGTAGGGACAGTCATTTTTTCAAATGCATGGTGGCTTCTGTTGCCCACCTGGGAGTTTCCAGTTCTGGGACTCACCATTCAGAAGTCAGACAGGGAAAAAGTAATTTGTTCGTTTTTAATTAATTGATCAATCAATTAATCAATCAACCATTCATTCAGCAAATGTTTATTGAGTGCCAACTATATACAAGATTGCTGCTGAGTGCTGAGAATATAATGAAAGCAAAAGCCAGCCAAAATTTCTGCCATCATGGAGTTTAAAGTCTGGTGAGGAGGTTTAACTTTAGGCAAGAGAAAAAGGTACAGTCTATCAGAGAATACACACGATGCTGGGCAGGGGCAAGGTGAGGGGGCTTCTGGTGTCTGTGCATATCTAGGTAGGGCTTTTTGCAATCAACACAGCTGGTTATGAGCTCACCATGGAGGAGTTCAGACTGGAATTTTCCTTGGCAACCCATACCCCATCTAAGAGTCACAGGGTTCTTTTCCTGCCCAACTTCCTTTGTAGCCATTCTCCCATCAACAAATCATTCTATTTGTTGACAATCAGCTTTGGAGCTCCTGACTTAGCACTGTTATCATTCTATTCTTGGTGCAGAATCAGCTTGGCTGTGATTGTTCCCACTGTGAAGATAACTGCATCTTTTGTGTGATGGTTTTCTTTTCATTGAGTGCACAGTGACTGCAGAGCCAGGAAATTTTAATTTGGACAAATAAAAAACTCTCTCTAGGGCCAATCTTATTTTGAGAGTCAAAGCTGATGAAAGTCAAGGATTCTTTTTCTTTTATTCCCTTTCTCAGAGTCTTTACTCCCACCTCTGTTACTCTATTACCTCACCTCTTTCCTTCTCTCTCCCAAGACCCCTTGTCATTCTACAAAATACTCTTATAAACAACTTTAAAGGGATAAATAGGACAATGGACAAACAAATAAAGAGACACCCACCCACCACATCCTCAGGATGCCTGGTCTGAGGATCACACAGAAAAGAGTTGGGGACAGCTGTGACCACAGAGACACACAGACATGTGGAGGTGAAGAACTGGTGGCATGGCTGTGGGTGGGCCTGAATCAGGTGGCCAGGGGTCCTCCAGAGGCTTGGCCATGATAGTGTGGATGATGTGTAGGTCACTGGATCTGATGGAGAAGATGTATGTGTGCTGCATGGCAGCCCTGGACAGGACCACTCAAGACTCCTAGGGAAGGCTGTCCCTGGTGTTGGGGGCATGTCGCACCCAAAGCCATTTTACTGGGATGGGGTTCTAACTTGAGGGTGGAAGGGTGGTCGAGGACTTATGACAGATTTTCTCTGAATCTGGGTTTTCTTGTCCCAACCTGAAGAGAAAGGAATAAAGAGAATTCAGAGAAGAAAAAGAATACAGATGTTCAGCTTAGATTTCATATTTTTTAAGCAGTTACAGGCAAAGTGGTTGGATGCTTATTCACACAACTGGCTTTATAAATAAGGGGAGTGGGCACTCAGCCAGGCGATGATTTCTGAGGGGCCCAAGAAGAC
>NW_007733105.1:87191-117414 GCF_000696425.1 Galeopterus variegatus | reverse complement strand
GGCGCACTGTAGCAGTGCGCCACCAGGCCGGCCCTGAAGTTTAATTTCTGTCAAAGTTAAACCTTCATGTAGTTTAGAGAATTAAGTAGTTCTATAAGGCCGTTCAGCAGGCATGCCAGTCCCCTTCCTCAGTGTTTCCTGAAAGGACCACTCATTCTTCAGCTTTTCAGGGGATTATTTGTAATACTCACTATGTTTCTAAACAGTGTATGTATTGCTGTTTTTGATTTTCTGTTTTAGGAATTATCTATTGAGCTCTCACTGTGGAAATTAAGGAATTTGCCCTTTCACCTCTCTCCCTACCACTGCATTTTCCCGAAGAGTTATACTTTCGGTCAGATTATATTACTGTTTCTATGAAAGAACTATTCACAGCTAAGCCAAATAATTATAACTGCCTTTACTTTTTTGCATTGCATTTGTTTTTCCCTAGAGTTGGACTCTTGGTTTTGTCTATGGTTTGTTTAGTTTTCCATGAATTTGTCATAATTCAATTTCAGATGCTCCCCCATAAATCTACACACATTCATGCACTAGGGATCCCATCCCTCGAACTTCTCAGCAGTGATCCCTGTTCCTGGCCTGCCCCAGCCTCAGCCGGGCCACCTCGCAGGCTGCATCAGCTGCCACCTGAGGTCATCTCAGGAGTTCCTCACAACCCTCCTGCTTGGGTTGGGGTACTGAATCCTTTATCCTCTTTCTTGAGTTATTCCCTTATCCTGAGAAAGAGAGAAAAGGGCATAAATTTTTTGAGCCTTGCAGGTTTGAAAATGTCTGTATCATACTTAACATTTAATAGAAAGTTTACCTGGTTGTAGAATTCTAGGTTGGAAATAATTTCTCTTAAAGTTTTAAAGACTTTGCTTCATTGCCACTGGCTTCCAGTGTTCCAGGCAGGAATCTAATGCTTTTCTGATTTTCACTCCTTTGTATGAACCTGTATTTTCTCTCTGGGTCTTTATAGGGCCTGTCTTTGTTGCTACGCGTCTGAAATTTCATGACTGTGGGTCTGTTTTTACCCACCGTGCTGGGCACTCAGTGGGACTTTCTGTCGGGTCCCTACGTCCCTCATCACAGCATGCTACAGTGTTAGTGACCTGAACAGACGGCGGTGTGATTGCCGTGGTGCACCTTTGACCTTCAGTTTTGCTGCTGTAGAGAGTGTCCCACTGGCTGTCCATCGTCCTGCCTGAGCACAGGTGCCGTGCGTGTGTGCTCAGGTCTCTGTCGTTGCCCATGGCATCTCCAGGAGTGGAGCATGGAGTGGCAGGTGTTTGTCTTCCTCCTGTGTGGCCTCCTTATTCCACCTCCTTCCTGTCATTCACCTTCTAGTTTGCTGGAACCTTGTTACAAAGTGAGCACTCTCTGCTGGGCCTGTTCCCACGATGGAAGCTGTCTTTGATGTGCTGCAACGATGTCACTGAGTTCCCTGCTGTCTCATAATCTCCAGAGAGCAGACGCAGCTCTTTCTGTTATTTTTTTAGTAACGGGAGCTGCAGCTTCAGTACCAGTGTTCTAGATCACACACCATCAAGACTTTGCCATGTTTGCTCAGCTTTCCGTGTCTCCACTTTGCTTACTAACTGTGACTTCACCTCTTGGGTCTGCCTGTGTCCCATGGCAAGGACAGCATTGCCCTGGCTCTTGGAAAGGCCCAGCCTCCCGACGCCTCCCACAGTGGCCCCTGTAGGGGAGGCCAGCCCCCAGCCCTAAGACCTGTGCCCATGGACCCCCACTCCAGTGCGCCTCGTCTGCCTAGGTGGACAGTACCACAAAGCTAATTCACACCTCTCAGATCCATACCTTTCCTTGGGGATTTCTTTGGTGATTCCTTCCCTCTGCTGTGGCTCATCTTAGGTTTGACACTGTGTTGTGCACAGTCCTGTTGCCATCTTGGGTTTCCTCTCCTGGAACCTCTGTGTCCTTCTCTCCTTTCTGAGAAATTCCCTCACCTCTGTCTTCTGTCCCTCCCATTCTCTAATTGTGCTGTTTTTAAATTCCATAAACTCTAGAATTGTTCCTTATTTACAGGCATACTCTTTTTTGTTTCGTGGCTGCAACATTCACTCTTACATCTCTGAGGAAATTAATTATGCCAGTAGTTCTGTTTTATTTTGTTTTTTCTTCCTTCATAGACACTATTTTTTCCAAGTTCCTTTTTCTATTTGTTTGTTTTGGTCTGTGTTTTCTTTTTATACTTTTTCTCTTAAATGCCTGGTGGTTCTCGAGGGCCCACTCTTATTTAGGAATTGGACTTTAAAAGGTGATTGGAAGCCTGCACGCCCAGGTGGGCTCTCAGCTGTGGCCTTCTCAGTAATGGCTCATGGGGAAGTCCTGATCCTAGAATCCTTAGTTCTTTTATCTTGGGTTGCTCAGTTTCCTTAAAGAAGAGTCATTTGGTCTCTTTCTGGCGACAAAAAGGGAATGATATAAGTGAAAAATTCTAAAGAAGTTCTAAGTCACCATTGACACTTGGGGTGGGGAGTTCTGTCTTGTGTGGGTTCGGATTCCAGTGCCATTGACATGGATGGACTTCAAGGAGAGGAGAAAGACAGTAGCTCTGGGGCCTGTCCTGGCTGAGGCACCTGCACCAGCCGCTGTGGACTTTGGAGCCAGAGACCTCAGTTTAGTTTCTTCTCTGCTGCCTGCTGACCTCAAAGCCACCACAGGCTTCTCGGCTCCTGGCTCTTCTCTCTGGGAGCCTGGCCTTGTTGGTGCATGTCTGAAGCGGAGTGCACACTCCACGCATGAGTGGCCGTGGCCATTTCGTTGTTGGCTGGGTCCAGGCGGTCAAGCTGGAGACGGTGGTGGCAAGAACCAGCCTCAGTCAGGAATTTTGTAGAGACCTAAGAACAGAAGCTGGGCACCAGCACTGGTGGATCCAGGGGAGACGGGTGAGTCTAGAAAGAGCCCTCGAGTGGCAGGGAGAAAATGATGCCACCATGTGCAGGCCATGGGAAGAGCATTCCGGAGGAGACGGAAGGCAGCCCGTGTGTCTGAGATGCTGTGACCTGCAACATGGGAGCGCGAGCTAGTCCACCACCAGTGGACTTCTTACCAGCCTAGGTGTGAATCTCTGCTGTCAGCAGTTAGGAGATGCGTGCGATACTAGAATTAGGTAGGGTGTAGTTAAGTAAAAATTAGAATAAAATCCTCCCAACACATCCTCATGTCTTCTCGCAAATCTACATGTCAGTTGCTGCAGACACCTTCAAACACACCAGGACGGACTGCTTCGCCCAGAGGGAGTCGCAGCCACCCCACGCCTGCCCCTCCTGCTCAGGGCCTTCGTTCTCAGCGGGAAGGGGAGGAGAGGTTTGGTGCTGTCACTTGTCGCATGGGTTGGACTCTGACCTGATTGCTTGTGTTCTAGGTGGTCCTGCTGATACCTGCATGCTGGAATGGGACAGAACCTTCCACAGTTGAAGAACACGTGGTTTTAAAAGTAGGACAGTAAGAATGAAGTCAACACATCTTGCTTATTCTGCAGTCAAGATACGTAATAAAATTCACCTGTATTTTACATATTACAGACATGCAGGACATGTGTTGAATGGCATAAACTGGACATGATATGTGTTTAGACTGTTCTGTGTGCCACCTGTGCCACAGCAGGGGAAGGGTTGGCACTCTTAAAGGAGCAGGAGTCAGATGCAGAACTAACACACGACGGCTGGAGGTCGCCATCAGAAAGCAACCTGCTGGCCACGCCAGAGTGTCACTGCACCTGCATTCTTAGCTACTAGGATCATGCCTAACTTAAATGTTTGTAAACTTACAGACATCCGTGGTGAATGTATTTTCAGAAAAGAATTAAAAAATGGAGAACACAACTTGGACACAGTTCTGGGGCCACGCAGTAGGCACTGCAAACCTCTCTCCAGCTTGGGAAGGTGGAGTGCAGAGTATCGCCAGAACCCCCCGCCCCCATTCCTCATTTGCTTGGCTGTGTCGAAGCACCAGACTGCACCCACCACACTTGAGAGCTGGAATAGTGCTTCACAGCAAGTCATTCTCCCAGTGCTTGGCCCCATGCTTAAGAGTCTTGTAAAAGTTTGAGTTATGCACATCGTTAGTGTTTCCCGTGCTGCAGCTCTTATGTTTTGATTCCTTGTTTAAATTTGTCTTGTGAGCAATGCTGCTTTGTTATTGGCTCAGGAGTTATCCATTGGTGAGTGGAAAAGACTGTCTGTGGTTACCATTTTGCTCCTAGGAATTTAGCCAGACCATCATCATTTAAATGCAGCCAACCTGGTGACACATGCAGAGGTGACAGGCGTGAACGCAAGTTACTCTGTGCTGCCAGTGCCTTGGAGCTGAGACGCGAAGGCAGTGTGCACAGGGCTGCATGGGTCTGCTGGCTCCTCTTGTGTCATGGTGGTGATGCACGTCTGCCACTTATTGCCAAATATAAATGACTACTCTGCTGTTATGAATAAGAAAACATGACTTAATTTTTGCTTTTGGTTTTCATTATGACCTATCACTAAAATCCTAGAGCTGATAAGGAGCTTGGGTATCTAAGCTAGCAGTCCTGGTGACAAACAAGGTCTTATAGGTTTGTGGTGCAGCGGCTCAGGCCCCGGTCCTGGCCCGGCCCTCGCATGTGGCCCCAAGCTGGTGTTGTCATTCTCCAGGTGACGAGTTTGCTGCAGCTCACAATTTCTCAAAGGCATGTCCTGCATACACCCCGTGGAAGGAGGAAAAATGTTCATGCCCATGTTGATTTGTGATCATTATTCTAAAGTTATTTAAACATGCAGACATAATTCCTTATGCTTAAAGCTCTTGATACAACTTTCAATCCAAGATGTGATAGAAATGAAAGGAAAATAAAATTATGGAACAAATACTGCCATTGCCACAATCCCTGATAGTTTTCTGGGGCTGGCCAGCAGCCTATGAAGGCTTCATGCCAGATGATGGCCAATTGGACCCCCTCGGGGGCTCCCCGGGCCAGCCTCAGCGGAAGGACAGACGACATGGGGAGGCAGGACAGCAGAGTGGGACATGACCAGGTTCTGCCCAGGTGCCACACCAGGCCATGGTGCGGCTCCTGGTCCTTCCTGTCACCCTCTCCCCACCCCCTAACACCTGAGACAAGAGGCTTACCTGGAACTGGAGCATCCGCTGGGGCCAGACTTCCTGTGGGGCCAGCGCTGTCTCTAGCCCACTGCTGACCACATGCTGAGCACCCTCCACGGTCAGTGGTGCTGGGGACAGGGTGGCAGGAGGGGCTCCCCATCTGTACATGGCATGTGCAGCGAGAATGACCTCGAGTGTGGTATACTTGGAGATGATTAAGGGTGGCCAGTGACAGCTGGTGAATCTCAGATGAAGCTGTTTAAAGTGCCTGTTGCTTGGCTCTAATAAATCAGATTTTTTTTGCAGCTTTGGCACTCAAGTTACGTTCACTTTTTTTTCCATCCTTTGAACTTTCTGTTTAAATTTCAAGCTCTTACTTAGGAAGAAAGGTAAATAGGCACTGGCACTTCCTTGCCATTGCAAAAAGCAGCAAGGGCGTCTGTTGTGTGTGTGGGTCCGTGTCCCCCGTGTGATGCTGGAGTGAGGCCTCACGGTTCTGGGCTGGGCACACGCGGTTTGTTCTTTAGTCTCATCTGTTTCCACCTTCACAGAGAGCTGCGACTGTGGCTCCCGCTTTGTGCACGTGTGGAGACGCACGCTGTTGACATCAGGAGGGAAGGTGCACCACTGCATTAACCACTCACTCAGTGGGAGGAGACACACGCTCCACTTCTGCACCCTTTGGAAGCTTTAGCACGGGCAGGCCTCTCCTGTGTGGGGAGAGGGGGGCGCCGGGGCCGGGGTTGTCTTTCCAGAAGTCGGTGGGCTTCTCGGGGCCCTGGAGTTTCATCTCTGCTTGTTTGATGCCACGTGGGACACCCAGGGGTGTGACCCTCGTACCCAGCCACCTGCCCCCCTGTGACGTAGCAGAAGCGCTTGTCTCCCAAATGTTCCTGGAAGCACTTTGAAAAGCATTAGCAAGAGCCAAAGACTTGAAGCAAGCTTTACAAAATTGATCGTGCAACTTACTGAAACGGCGATAAAACCAGCCAGCAGTTGGCAAACATTTGTTTCTTTTTTTCCCTCTCATTGGCTAAGTGTGCAAAAAGGTGCTAGATTACTAGAAAAGCTGTTCATCCTCATCCCTCCAGTCTCCTGCGATGTCCACAGACCTCATGGTTTGTGTCCCTGTTCCGTCTTCCTGTTTCCCCAGCAGTCCTCCCTGCCCCCGTGGCTGACTTTGTTCAGGCTGCTGCTGCATGTGGTCTGGCTTGGTATAGCATTGCAGCTGAGCACTGAAGCGTCTCACCTGCCCTTGGTTTGCAAGCTGTTTACTGTTCTGAAATAGAAAATTGAAGGGCGAAAGCCAGCCACTCTACGAATCTGCTGTGTCTCATTATTGCCAGCTTTGTTAGATGTTAGACAGACAGTAAGAAGTTAACCTTTGCAACCTGGCCAGCCACCTGAACTAAGTAGAAAGAAAAGCAGCAGCCTTTCAAAAATAAATTTATCTTCGTTTCTTTATGATTTCTGCAGAAAGGCTCTTTCACCTGGGGAAGTTGAAGTAAGACGAATCCCTGTGGGACACATTAAAGGAGTGTGCCTGGTTCCTGCTGGCAGGGCCCATGACCAGGTGTGCTGCTGCCAGCCTCCTGCCACCCTCTGGGTGCTGAGGTCCATGGTGGCACACCCTTACCAGGAGGTCAAAGCTGGAGCATGGGGCAGTCCAGCCCCAGAAGGGACTTTCAGCTCCCTCTGAGTTGATGGCAGCTGCAGTACTTCTAATCAAGGGTCCCATGAGCAACCCTTGAGTTCTAATAAAGTTTTTAGTAAAACTGGATAGAGTGATCCAGGACAGGATCACATGCAGGTGATGCAGGTTAGACACACACCGGCAAGCTGCACAGTCTCGCCATCTTCCAGTCCCATTTAGAGGAGGCAGATTCAGTGTCGGGATCAGAACACTGTGCTGGGCCCGTTTCTGGTGTTCATTCAGCCTCCTTGTCCACCCCTTCCTCACATCGCATCTGATTATACGTTTGTATAAAAACATGGAGAAAGAAGATAATTCTAAATGAAGCCACCATCCTATCTACTGAGCCACATGCTTCAAGCGACAGCCTTTAAGTTGAGACTGGGATCGAGATGAAATGTGTGAGCATGAGGACGGGCCTTAGCAGGTGTGGCTGCCGCACCAGGCACGAGCTCAGCGTGAAGGGGGTCTTGCAGCTGAGGAAGCCCAGCTCCAAGGCAGCCATCACAGCACCAGCGATGTCACCCAGCAGGCCCTTCCAGCCCCCAAGCAGCACCAGCATTCCACAGCCCAGTGCTTTATTCCATTCTCAAAGGGGTTTCCCTCAGAAGTCCTACGCTCCCGCTGTTCCTTTATAATATTCTGGGCTTCGGTACATGTCCCTGTACAATATTCTGGCCCCTCCATCTCAGAGCCAGCCCCCAGCAGAATTCTGTCTCAGGGTGACATGAGGTGAGGCACAATTGTGGCTTTCCATCAAAGTGCTCCCAGCACATCGTAATCTGCTGACTGCCGAGCCAAATATTTCTGAGTTTGTGTCGGTAAATGTCATAAAAATCACTTTTCTGTTCTGTTTGGACACTGAAGGATTTTTTTCTCTTAAAAAGAGGCAGTGGATCATGTGACGTACGCCTTCCCAGGTTGTCATGGACAGGTGTGTAAAGGTGGTACTTAGGCGATCCCAGAAAACATGACTTTTTACTCAGCCCAGAGGAGCAGTCCTTATTCTTACTGATCTCAGGCTTCTTTACACTTAACAATTATTGAGAACTCCAGGTTTACTGCATCAAAAATTAAAACTCAGAAATTTTTAAAATACGCATTATTAATTCATTTAAAAATAACAATACATCAACTACATGTTAACATTGTTTATGGATAAAGCCCCTATATTTTCCAAAGCAAAAAAAATTTACTGAGAAGAGTAGCATTGTTACACACTTGCAAATCTGTGATATCTGGATCCTACAAAAGACAGCTGGACCCTCACACACACTTTCATGATCACACTATGGCAACGAGGTGTTTTGCATGAAGTAAAGAAAAAGGAGGAGTTCTTCAGTAGCCTTTTCAGAGAACTGTGGATTCTTCCTCAGTACCCCACAGAACTCATCAAGTGTGGTGCTTTAGAAGCTGACTGCAATGAGGGGCCTGGAGTCGGTCAGTGAACCTGCTGCTCTGTCGCAGCCCATTGGTCTGTCCTACACTTTGAGCGAACCTTTTCCCTGTGCACAATGTGGTACCCTCGTGCTTTGATCATTTGGAAAATACTGGTCCACTGAGTTATGCAGATCTTCCAAATATTGACACTTTTCATTATACAATACTAAAAATCACATTTGTCAATTTCACCACCAGTCTTATCAGGAAACTCTTAAGTGTTAGGAGCACTCAGCCTCCTGTGGGTCACACAAGTGATCCAAGCTCTAATTTTTGCTTGAAATCTCAGATTTTTATCATTGGCAGCAAATAGTGTTAGTTTTCCTTGAATCAACAACTTCAGAACCTCTGCAGAGGGAAAGAGTGGGAAGGAAGAGGGGTAGGGTTCTAGCTCTGTATGTAATTCTTAAAAAAAAAAAAAAATGGCAAAAAAGTCAATGCCTGTTCAACCTGGGTGGCCAGTACAGGGGTGTTGAAGGTGTTTCCTGTATATTTAAAATATTTTGTAATAAAAGTTAAAGTGACTTTAAAAATAATGAATTGATCTGGGAAACTCAGCAACCCTAAAACTGAGTGTATAAACAAGGGAAAAGGAGACTTCCCTCCTTTCACTCTCCGGGTCAGGAGTGGAGGCTGGACTGTCGCAGACCCACCTGGAAACCCGCGGGAAGGAGGTGGGCAGACAGCACACCTGTGGACAGCTCCGCTAGCAGAGATGACAGAGAGGACGTTTTGTGAGGCACCAGGCTGACAGCTCAGGTCAAAGGCAAGTAACTGGTCCTGCCCACCTGGATGGTGGAAGAGGGCATCCTGTCCACCTGGATGGGGCAGAGGACAGATGCACGAGCAGCTAGAAGGAGAGAGCAGCACGTGCAAGAGCAGTGGCTGCGGGTGGTGAGGGCTCCAGGAAGGAGCCTCAGGTCAGACTGCAAGGCTGGAGATGCCAGAGAAGGGTCTGCACCGGATTGTGCACTTTTAAAGAGGTTTTCTGGGTTCAGTACTAGAAAGATTGCTTTGGCAACATGAAAAAGATGGACTGGAGGAAGCCAAGTTGGAAGTAAGGAAGGCAGAGTCAGTGGACTGCAGGTTTAGGAATACATCGGCTCGTTTGTCACAGAAACTGTATCCAGAACTCCTGACGTGCTGGGCAGTGTCTGGATGCTGGAGCCACAAGCTGTCTTGAGGACCCTTGCCCTCGAGCACCTGTGGTCTCGTGGGGGAGGTGGGCATTCGTCCCCCAAGGAGTCATCCACCTGCTCCTGAGGCGGCAGGAGGCTCCCCTGCCAACAAGACAGACTCTGGCCCACTGAGGTTTTACCGCCTTGGTTTATCTGATTTAGCAGGGCTGTGGGGTTATGCCGATAAGTCAAATTTTGTTTGTTTAAAACATGTTTTCAGCGCTGTGGTTGAGAGGCAGCTGGCTCTTTCTGCTCATCTCCCTCCAGTTCAGACCTGCCTCCACCTCCAGAGTGGACACGCTCACGAGTGGACGGAAGGATGCGGACAGAAGAGAGCAGCAGACAGACTGCGGGGCAGGAGCCCAGGTGAGCTGTAGGAAGAGACAGAGATGTCACAGAAACGGCAGTGGGCGGAAATTTCATTTAAAGTTCATAGAAACAAGTAAGACAGATGGAGCTTTTTTCTCCAAAGGTAACCATCCTGCAGTGTCTTCTTCATTTTCTTTGCCCTCGTGGCCCTGCTGGGTTGGAACATGCCACAGCTCCAAATCTTAGACCTGTGATAAACTTAGAAGTTGTTCGGTGAAATACCTAGAATACAGAGATTCAGAGGAAATCAGTTCAAAACTACAGTCAGCTTTAAAACTTTTATGCAGATAAATTCATCATTAAAAAAGCAGATCAATTCATTGATAATCTAACCCTTTTAGTCCAATTGTTTTTGCCCTCTTGCTCACTAAGTTTTTTAGCACTGCTGGTCTATTCCCTCTTTCTTTGGAGAGCTCACCCTCAGGTAGAGTCATTCTGGCAACTGAACAGCTAAAAAGGTGGTTAGAAAAAGGGCGATTATCAAAAGCCTGTAAAACTCCAACTGCACATGGAGAGTCGTCTTGTATGAGAAGTCGTGCAGACTGCGGGGACAGCCCAGCAGCTCTGCCTGTGTGGGGAGCGCGGCCCCGGGATGTGGCGTGGCCCCAGACACGCAAACGAGTGACACAGGCACACACACACAGGGGACCTGAGCTGGGGACCCTCTGGCTTTCTGAGCTTTCAGAATGTGCTGTTCTTTGTGGGAGGGAATAGAAAGGAACCCAGCCTCGGGCAAGGAGCCTGGCCACACGTGCACCCCCTGCCTTCCTGCCCTCCTGCCCCTGCACGCAGCCCAGCTCGGCTTCTACTTCAGTTTTTTTTTTCTAGAATTACTGTTGGTAAACTGACAGCTTTTTTGTTTATACAAAGTCAAATAGCCATTTAAAACAAATAAAAAAGAATGAGAAGACATTTTTTAAAATGAAGGCCCTGATCCGCAGTTTCACCTTCCATGGTTTCAGTTACCCACAATCAACCACAGTGTGAAAATATTAAATGGAAAATCCTAGAAATAGTTCACAAGTTCCGAGTGGCTGTCCTGCTGTGTTACCTCCCATCGTCACGTGGGCACCTCGTCACCTGTCAGCCCAGTGAAGGAGAGACGTTCACTGGACCCTCCGTGCTGTGTTCTTACAACAGGTCTGTTGTGAGCTGTCACTGGTCACTGCTCACTGAGCCTGGTTTGTAAGTTAAACTTTACCATCGGCATGTGTGTGTGCAAGACACATAGCGTGTATAGGGCTCAGTGCCACCCGTAGTGTCAGGTGTCTACAGGGGCTGTGGAACCTGTCCCCCGGGCGGTGGCTGCTGTGTGTGTCTGACAGGGCTGTCAGAGCCGTGGGAGGTTGCATCTGTGTGGAGTTCTCTCTCCCCATTTCTCCCACGGGCGGGATTGCAAGTGTCACCAGTCTTTACCTAAAACCTTCCTAATGATTTTCTGGCCAGTCGCACACAGGCCCTCTTCCTGTGTTGCCAACTGGCCTAAGCAGGAATTTAAACCCAAGAAAGCCTCACCCCACCTGGGACAGAGGGTGGATGCACAGAGGTGGCCTGGACGGATGCCCCGGCAGTAGCAGGGCTGACCTTAAGTGTGAGTCCCATCTGCCCAGAGAGCCTGCTCTGTGAATGTGCCTCTTGCCTGTGCCGCTGCCATGCCAGGCTCCCAGTGTGAGCAGAAACCACCCTGGCAAAGTGTCTGTGCAGCTGTGTTGGCTTGCCCAGCTGCGTGGGGAGGGTGGCCAGGCTGTCTCCTGACCTGTGGCAGGGCTGCCAGCAGGAGCAGTGGTTGGTGGGCCGAATGGGCTGTACCAAAGGCAGTTCAGGGTCATTTAGGGCAGTGCAGGAAGGCAGGGCACAGGACAGCCGCAGCCATCTGGACCAGGGTTGTGTCCTCTTCATGAGTGGTCTCCTTCAGAGCCATCTGTCTGCTCACCTGTGCCATAGCGGCCATCCACACCCAGAGCAGGACCATCCTGAGAGATCTCTGTCCCAGGCAGCTCGAGGAAATAAGCTTCTGGATGCGCACAGGCCCATCCTTTGCTGCAGCCACTGTGCATCTCATGGTCCAGAGGGAGGCTGGGTGGGAACAGAGGGGCCGTGCTCTCTTCGAGTCTCCAGGGATCCCCCCACAGCTGCTGTGGGGAGAAGCTCCGGGTTGTCTGCTGTCAGACTGTGTGTGGACGAAGGCTCCAGCCTGAGAGTCCCTGGACAAGTTTGCCCCACAGGCTGTTCCCAGGCTGCCTGCATGCTCTCGGTCAACACACTCTTGTTGTGTCCAGCTGGCATTTGCTTAGGAACAGTGAGATAATTTTAAAGTTAGCCTAGGAAAAAAACAATCAGAGAGCTAAATCTTCCACCAAGTAACCATACACATTCTGAAGCCAGGTAAGCTTGGATTGGAGGCTTCCCCCCAGTGCGGCACCTCCCGGGAGTCACACATTCTGCATGATGAGTGCACAGGGCACTGGGTGCAGACCTGCCTGCACTGCAGGTGACCCTCCTCAGACACAGCTCAGGTCGGCATCTTGCCCTCCTCAACCACAGGCTTCCTGTGGGCAGAGTCTGTCCTGTGCGTGGCTGTATCTCCACCACCTCATGCAACCTCTGGTACATTCTTGGTCATTTGAAAACAGTGAATGAGTACGTAACATGTGGTTTGACTTTGGAAGGAGTGTGAGCTACAGGTCACCATGGGCAGCCTCACCTGGCAGCTCTGGGACCGTGCAGCACGGGGGCCCAGCACGCAGCACCCACCAGCCCAGCCCTGGCTTCTGGAGTCCTTCGTTCCCTGCAGCTCGGTCCACAAGAACTGGGGGCGGGCCAAGACAGGTGTCCACAAAGCTCCTGGGGGCATGTGGCTCTATTTTTCTTATTTGACCTCCTCATGGAAAATATCTCCATGAAAACTATTAGTAAAAGACACGAAGAGAGAACTCTGTACTGGAAATAAAATAAATGCACCAACATGATCCCATCAAGTGAGAAGGGTCATGACAAGCCCTCCCGTAAACTACGTCCACTTCCCATAAAGTTATTAGCTTTTCTAAGTCACAAAACATCTCTTTCTTAGTGATGGCATTTTCATTTCCATGTCATTATCCTTTAAAAACTGTCTACACAAATTTTATTCTGTTATTTTTAGCTCAGTCTTGAAGCTTAGTTGCTGAAACAACGCTCCTGAACCCATCTTACCGTGCTAAGCAATTAACTCCTGGACGCCTGGGAGCTGGTCCAGGCATCTGTTCATTGCTCACATTTTTGAGTGATTCTGTGCCCAGAGCTGGGGCTACAAGGGTGGGAGATACCCCGTCCTCCCAGGTCACCTCTGGTGCACAGACACCTGTGGCCTCACTAGCAAACAGTCACCCAGAAATTGAGGGCTGCAGCATTTGTTAGAAACACAGAAGAAACATGAAGCTTTGGAAGGAAGTGGAAGCTCTGTGCCTTCTGTCTGGGTTGTAACGTGTGGATTGTGTTCAAGGACAATTGTTCAAAGTGCACTGGGCCCCTGACATCTGCCCACCCCACATGAGCCTGTGGTGGAGTTGGACTCCATCGTTACTGAAAATCCCGAAGTCCAGAAGAAAAATCATCGAACAAAGGTGTTCTGAGTTCTGAACAGCAAAAAGACTATTAGATAATTAATATTTAGAGCATGAATGGGAAAGATTGGGCATTTCTCACATTTACTAAGTTATTCTATAACAGGTCATGATAAATGGCCTGAAACGTGCTTCCTACACCCCCCACAGAAGAGAGGCCACCACTGCGACTCTGCCAGCCTGTGGCCTGGTCACATCAGCCCCACCTGAGCATCAAGCTGAGCAGGAGCCACGAAGCCTTATCCATGCTGTCATCCATATGTCCAGAGAGACAGCAGCGGGGCAGGGTTAATGGGGCGTCTGGGTCTTCAGGTGTGAAGAGGGGCTCCCAGGCTGCGTGGCCATCAAGCTGAGCAGGAGCCACGAAGCCTTATCCATGCTGTCATCCATATGTCCAGAGAGACGGCAGCGGGGCAGGGTTAATGGGGCGTCTGGGTCTTCAGGTGTGAAGAGGGGCTCCCAGGCTGCGTGGTCACGTCGCAGGCCCCAGGCCTGTTCTGCTTCTCACAAGGGCTCCCAGATGGTGGAGCAGCTCAGCTGGGGGCTGAGACTGTCTCACAGGGCAGGGGGTGCTCAGCCTGGGAGCCCCTTACCAGGGCAGAAGGTGGAGCCTGGTGCTGTCCCCTGTCAGTTTGATGTGATGAAATCGAGGCTCTCTAGATTATTCTGGGTCATTCTGGTGGGCCTTCCATGTGATACTCAAAGACTTATACGGTGAGGCAGGCAGGACGGTCAGGCAGGAGCAGACAGGGGGACGCAGCCAAAGCCGAGGCACACAGGTGCCTCCAGGAGCTGGAAAGGAAGGAACGATTTTCCCCTGGAGCCTCCAGAAGGGAACAGCCCTGTGCACACCTGGATTTTAGCAAGAGGGGCTGCCCTCTCCTCACAGGCTCACAGTCAGGGGACTAGACAAGGATGACTAACCTGGAAGTCCCACGGCCCTTGGTGGCCAGTGCTGGGGCAGACTGGACACCCCCACTGCCGGTGAGGTCTGTGGGTGCTGCAGGCAGACCTGTCTGCAGCTTGCGTCTCCTCCACTGCTGGTGGTTGTTTATCCACCCTCAGCCTGTCAGCTGACACATCCTCTACCCTGTTGCTGGGTGGTTCATAGAACCTGTGCTCTGTGCTTTGGAGTCATGAACTACAGGAGATACTTTTTGAATGTTTCTTTGGAACTCGGGATTGAAACAGGCAGGGCTGAGTAGAGCCTCTGCATTTCCACGCAGGGGCTAATTGGCTTCCAGAAGCTTCTAGAAGCTCCATGTTGAGCTTCCAGGCAGGTGGCAGAGCTCCCCAGAGCGTACCTTGGGCCATGCTCACAAGGAAAAGCTGGGAGGGGCAGGCTGCGGTGGCTCTCACAGTCAGCCAGGCAGAAAGCAGGTGTCAAGCAAGTGGGAGGTGGTGGTGGTGCTGTCCCGGCAGGACTGCCACCCCGCAGGGCCGTCTGCTGACCTGCACCCAGGAGATCCACAACGGTCAGTCTCTTGGATCCCACCTGCCCCCAGGCTGCAGCCATTCATGGGGCCACACAGCAACCCCCAGAGCAGGAAGTGGGGCAACAGGACAGCTGTATGGAGAGTGGCCTGCAGAGACCTCAATATCACAATTCCCTGGGAGCTGGGGGACCTACAGGGGCAGCTCAGTGACAGCTGTGCTCAGTGATTGTCCTGACGGTGTCGGGGACTGGGGTGCAGAAAGCTGACAGCAGGGCTCCACGGTAAGGGCCAGGGTGTAAAGACTCCTGGACTAATGGCAGCGAGCTGGGCCGGGCTGCAGAGTTCCTACAGATGGCCTACGCCACGGGCCACCTGGGACATCGGTGCCCCTGGAAAAACCCACCGGCTCATGCAGTGCCCCACTCCTCCTCACCCTGAGGAGGGTCTACGCCACGGAGACAGTTGTGAGCAAGCCCAGAACCAGGACTCAAGTCGTCCTCCCACCGGTGTGGCACAGGCTGCCGAAAAACAGCCGAGCAGCGCGACAGCCCGCCACAGCACAGCGTGGACGTGCAGCGTTGCAGTGGCAGAGGCCACAAGTGCCCGCTGCCTCGGTGGCTGCCTCACTCGCTTCAGTGTCGCCTCTTCTGAGGCAAATTCCACAGGGGTGGGCAAAGTACCAAAAACAACACAAACCTGTCAGGGAAAGACAAACAAACAAACAAAGCCCTAAGTTGAGACAAGCCTTCATACTTCTCGACATGGAACTGGAAACTTGGGTAAATGTCTTTAATTTCTTTCTCAGCATCTAAAGGTCTCAGCATGACTTCCTCTTTCCCCAGGAACCTTTCCAGAGCGTCACCCACATAGCACCCGAGCACGGCGAAGGCTGCTGCCAGCTCTTTCCGTTGAGATCCGCAGCCGCGCAGAGCTGCTGGGGGCCCAAGGGCCAGGCGCTCTCTGACTCAGTTTTGTGCCCCGAACACTCGGGATAGTGACTTCCACGCAGAGATATCCAGCATATATTTGACTGAGTTTTATAAGATTTCTGTTTCCAAAATGCATCATTCTGGGAGAGTTTTTAGATCTTTTTTTTTCCTTTTATAGATTTGGTCCAACCTAAAATATTCTGTGTAATCACTCTGTTTGCCTAAAAAAAGCGAAATGTGTGTGTGGTAATAAGAGCCTGCTGGAGCCCAGAGGACGCCTCACTGATTTGACACCAAATCTGACAACCTCAGGTGTTTTCTAAACATGGTCGTGACCCAGGACCGGAGGGAAGCAAAGGACGATTCACAGCGACAGCACATACCCTCAAGCCGCACACCACGTGAGCCTTGTTCAGAGGCCCGACACTGCCCAGGATCCAACTCTGTGCTAAGTGTGGCTTGGGTCCCAGGCTGCCACTGATCAAGATCCCACCAGATGAGCCCTGGGGAAGGTGACCGGAAGAAGATGGGGCTCAGGGCCCCTGCAAGGGCCACTCACTGTGACAGCAGACAGGCTCGCCACCCGGAGTCTCCCCCACACATGGAATTGCAGTGGAACGAACGTGGTCCACAGCCGCAGGAACGACAGACTGTCTTCATTCAAGCGGGCAGGAAAACCAGGAGCCAATTTTTGTTTGTTTTACTATTAAAATCAAGTTTATTGAGGTACAATTTACGTCCAATAAAAAAAGAGTTTTTAAGAAACGTAAATACCTGTGTAAGTACCGCAAGTGATACACAGAACATTTTTGACCAGAAAGTCCTCTTGTGCCCCAGCCCTAGCCCCAGAGAACCTCCATCTGCTTTTTGTGCTTCGCTGCCTGTAGAGAAACCCACGTTTATTCCTGATGTTGGAAACATGTTCTCTCTTTTTTCTTGATCAGTCTAGGTTGTGGTTTGTTAATTTTGCCAGTCCTTTCAAAGAGCCTTCTTTTAAATTTGCTACATCTCTCTGGCGTCTCATCTTTTTCCATTGATTTCTGTTCCTCGTTATGTCTTCATACGTTGTATTAATTTTGCTGCCCTTTTTCTAGCATTCTTGGGTCTAACATTAGGCCATTGATTTTAGGCATTTCTTCTTTTCTAAGTATAGGCATTTAGAGCTTATATGTTTCTGACCGAACAAGTACTACTTTTCTAAATGTTGAATTGAAAATGATTAAACATTTTGTAAGTTTTGTTAAAGTTTTAATCTGAAATTCACATAGGTTCACACATTTCCTTGAGGATTTCCTCGCATGTCACTGGGGAGATGTAGCCTGTTCAGTGCAATCCTGGCTTTGTCCCTTTGGATGTTTCTCTTGGTTGTGGGGGCTGGGACCCAGGTATCGGCAGCCCTGGGCTTATCCAGGGAAGACGACGGGGAGTCGGATGTTTTCCACACAAGTGCACCTCGGGAGGAAATGCACACTGAGTTCTTTCTCTGCACTGCTTGGTGCTGGTAAACCAAGAAAAGCAGAAAAGAGGCAAAAGGAGATTCTTGGCTTTCCCAGTAGCGTTCTGCCACTGGGCACCAGCAGACCCGGCAGGTGTAGCTCATGCAAAGGCTGTCGCTGCTCTCCCCTCCGCCATCCCCATGCAAGCCAGGACATTTGTTTTTATCCAAATTGTGTCTGTCCCTCTGGCGACTCAGGGTTGCTCTTCTAGATTTTAACCTGATTTGTTATGGAAAGGAGAATGGTAGAGTCACTGCCCTGCCGGCCTCTTCCTGGTCACTTTTGGGCTTGCAGATGGACCTCGACTGGTTTGGACCTAGAGGCAGAATTCTGAAGTCATCTCCACAGGGCTGGCAGCAGAGCCCTGCTCAGGACTGGAGTGCATCCAGCCAAGCAGAACTCTGCCGCAGGCATTCCTGGGCTGGGATAGGATCTGGCTAAGGATTGTCCTGGGATCCCAGGAGGGTCAAATCCATGCTGGGATTGGGCACCAGTGAATGGTGAATTCGTAAGGCCTGTGAATTAGGCAGACTCCGGTCTAGCGCACAGACAGGCCTAAAGATAGAGACCAGGAACATCATGGGACAGAGGCTCTCTGCCCACTGCAGACAGGGAGATGTGCCCAGGGATGGCAGAAATGAGCCAGGACTTCTCTGGAGTGATGAGGTGTTTACAGGAGAAAGTGTGCCCACCGTCTCCTAGCTGCTACATTGCCCCAGTGCAGATCCCCATGCCCAGCTCTGGGGGTACATAGCCAGGCCCCCTGACTCAGTGATCACAAGGCCAGGCCTGCTCAGAGCCCTCCGGGCCGGCAGAGATGGGGCCCCACGGGTGTACCCAGGGCCAGTAAAAGGCAGCCACTGTGGCGAAGCTGGTAGTTACTGATATCAACACCAAGACCCTTGCTCCCTGAGCTGTTCTCATGCTGGTGATGATGGAGAGTGATGTTTGAAACCTCATTTCAAGGGGTCACACAAAATGCAGAGACACTCTGAAGCCTGAGAGACAAATCACTCAGTCACACTAGCCGGGGACCAGCAGCGTGAACACCTTCCCAACCGCGAGTGCCTGCCCTGCGGGGACCCCACCTCTGCTCACCTCCACCCCTGAACATGTTTACTGAGGATGTTTAATTCTCTTTGGAAACAAGCCCGAGACGCAGATACCCAGTGGCAGCAGCGCTCCCGGGGGCTCCCGGCCGTACTGCAGCCAGCGGCTTTGTTAACACTGTCGCCGCTGGTTAAGCGAGGCTCTGCGACTGCGCTCGCGTGTGAGTAATGGGCCTCCGCCGCCCCCAGCGCTATTCAGGCCCCCTAATCTCTGTGCTGAGACGAGGCAGCGCCCGGCGGGCAGGGGAGAGAAGGAAATGTCAGGTGCGTCCCGAGCCCACCTCCCGCCCACCCTCCATCTGTGCCCGTGTCAGGGCTTGCGGGAACATATGCTGCCTGTTGCTCACTGGCCATCTGTTCACAGAGCTGATGAAGTGTCCCCGTTACCGTGGCAACGGAGCCCTTGATTGGCGGCGGCACCACAAACATTTGCTGCTCAGGTTTCACTTTTATCTGTGCTCTGGAATGGGGTTGGGGGTTGGGACGTGCTTGGGGCTAGGGGGCCAGGTTGGGGGGCCGGATTGGTGGGGGGCGGGCTTGGGGGAAAGACTGGAGGGGCAGGCTAGGGATCCAGGCTGGGGTGAGCGCAGGCTTTCCTTCTACATTTTTCTTTCCATTCTCCTGCCTCCTCTGCCCAAGTCCCCTCTGCTCTGGGCCTCTCCCTCCCATTCTAGGCAGGTACAGGCAGGAGTATGGCTGGCAAACCTGAGCGGTGGGGCAGGGGCACCGGACTTCAGACCAGACCTTTCCAGAATTCCAGGCTGATGTCTAAGGGCTGAGGACCCACAGCTTCCCAGTCCAAGTCCCGTGGTGGTGGCACAGCTGTCCACGCCCCATGCTGTTTGGAGAGCTGGTGTGATAGGAATAAGTGGGCTGTTGCTGCCAGCAGAGGCCGCGGCTCCAGCAGGCTCCTGGGTGCATGTGCAGTTCTGGAAGACTCTGCAGTCTGAGTCCCACAGAGGAAGGTTCTGGGCTTGGGTTGAGGAAGCTGCTAACGTCCCCCAAGGAGGCAAACCACCACTTCTCAGCTGAGCCACCAGCACAGGTCACTGCGGCTCAGGCCCATGCAGCCAAGAGCAAGACCAGGGTCAAACTGGACCTTTGTTCTTTTTTCTCTGAAACCTGGGAATCGAGTGTCACAAAGTCTTGATTCTGTTTCTCCTGCTGCCTCACAGGCTGGTGGCAAATGTCAGTGGGAGCCCCACTCCCGTCTGTGTGGACTCCTGGGGCTGAGGCTAGCAACACAGGTCTGCTCTGCCCAGGACTGGTGGGCTCTGAGGGGCACGTGGAGTGAGCCCTGTGTTCCCGGGGCTCCCCAGTGTTTCATCATGAAGGGCAAAGCATCCAGCCTCACCCCCGGTAAGAAAGGCACCAGGCTGGCCTGCTGGTGGCTGAGATGGCCCAGTCACCAGCCTCCTGCCCAGAGGACCAGGCACAGAGGCCAAGCTCCACTCTGAGCTCTCTGGGGACTGCTTGGCCCTGGATACTGGGCAAAGAGGACTGGCATGGAATGCCCGCATTTCCACAATTCACCACAAAGCCAGTGTCCATGGAAGATTGCATTTGGGACAAGGAGAAGCCCCCTCTTGGAATGGAGTCAGCCCATCACAGCCAAAACTCACCACACCTGCTCAAAGCCCTTCCAAAGTTGTCCTGACCAGAGCAAAGAAGGCCCAGGCTTCAGGCGGCTACTGCTCTCTGCTAGTGGGTGGTCACGGCACCCGGAATTTTACTGAATCTGTTTAAAAAGTCCCGTTGTGGCTTAGAAGATGACCTGCCCTCAGTCGGGCGCCTGGCTCACTGGTTATTTTATAAGGGTGGCCTTCCAGAGCTCGGCAGGGGCCATCCACCACGGATGGACACTGGCAGACCCCTCCCCACCGTTGTCCCTTTCCTGGGTCCTCCCAGGCTGGAGGACCCCTCCTGACCTCAGTACCACCCTTCAGACTCCCACCACTGCCCCCTCCAAGACCCGCTACACGATGGTCATGTCTCTGCAGTGCTGGGTCAAGCTTGTAAGACCCCTCGTTTTGTAGGATGCTGAGCTTCTTAACAGCAGAGACTTTGTCACTTGTTGAATTACACTTTCCTGTGTTATCTGTCATGGCCGTTTGTGACCATAAATAGTGTTATTTAAATAAAATTAAAATCTAGTTTTCAAACTACTCCCAAATTAACCAACAAACGTGTTGGGCACCAAGTGAATTTAAGGGCAAATCAACTTGGAACTTTACCAAACTCCTGCTAGTAGACTTTATAATCTCAACTGAAATGAAAATTTCTTCATAAGACCTTATTTAAAATTTAATCTCTCAGGCCAGCCCGGTGGCGCACTGCTACAGTGCGCCGCTTGGGAGCGCGGCGGCACTCCCGCCGAGGGTTCGGATCCCACATACAGACCGGTTCCCGCTCACTGGCTGAGCGAGGGGCGGGCGCAGCACCGAGGGTTGCGATCCCATTGCCTGTCCCAGTCCGGTACGGGTGCGACACTGAGGGTTGCGGTCCTTTGCCGGACACGAAAAAAAGACCAAAAAAAAGGAAAAAAAAAAATTTAATCTCTAACACATACACTTAAAAGATCCATTTGCAGGTTACTTGGAGAAAGACTGAAAAATATCGATTTTCAGCTGTTCCGTTTCCTATATTCCAACAGCACTGAGGTTGTTCCAAACACAGAAATAGAAGGAAAGCTTCCAAATGCTTTTATGAAGCCAGCATAACGTTGCCACCAAAGAGCTCAGTCAAAAGAAAGCACTCAGCCAGTCTCAGGTATAAACAGCCATGTAAAATAGCAGCACACAGACTCCAGCAGCACGTCAGGAGAGTCACACACCGTGACTAAGGGATTCACTTTGCTTTGTTTCGTTTTGTTTTGCTTTTCTGCTCAGTCAAGTAGGAATGGCTCAGTATTAGGTGTGTTAATACAAGTCATCACTTAATAGAGCAGAAGAGAAACAATATGATCATGTCTACAGATGCTGGCAAACACCGGGTGAAATCTAGCATGTGTTCTCTATTTTTTAATGCTCCTGATAAAGTAGAAAGTGACGAATGGCTTTTTGATGTTGAAAGTGACCTCTCTGCCTCCTCCCGAGCATCCCACCAGTCACGAGGACAAAACAGACTCCCACTTTCCAGCATTTTTACAGTGTTTTGGAGGCTCTGTTCCAGGCAACTAGGACACGACAGAGAAATTAGAAGTACACAGTGGGAAAGGAAGAGATAAAGTGACGATTACTTACACATTATTGTGCCTCTGGATAACCCGAGAGAAGCAACTGAAAGAAAGGCACAAAACACAAGAGAGTCTGCAGGCGTGAGTTCAGAACGCAGAGGTCGGCAGCATTTCTGCACAGAAACAAGGGCCACTGGGAGACGATGGAAGAAAAGATTCCATTTATTATTGCCTTAAAAAAGATAAAATATCCAAGAATGCGGTTAGGAGAAGATGCGAACCACCTACAGCAAGAGAACTCTGCGGAGCCTCTGAGAGACCAGGACGTGCCCCGAGACGCGAGCCTGGAAATAAGACTTGACGTTGTAGGACGTCAGTTTTGCAAAGTTAATGTGCACATGCAGTGCAATCCCAGGTAAAATGTTAACTTATGTTTTTAATCAGACAGGCTAAATCTAAATTTGTGTGAAGAAATAATGAAGAATAGACAGGAAAAACCTAAATGAAAAAGCAAATCATAGAGAAACTAGTTCTATAAGATACTAAAACATGTTTTAAATTCTGTTTAAAACTAAATGCTAGTGGCAAATGAATAATTAGAAAGTACAGAAATAAACTCCCAAATACATGCAAATTATATGATAAAGACATTTAAATCATTGGGGGAAATATGATTTTCCTCTAATAGTGTTAAGATAAGTAGGCAGTCTCTTAGAAAAACTATAAAGCTGGTTCCGTAGTTCACTAAAATTAATTCCAAGTGGAACAAAGATTTAAATGCAAAAAAAAAAAAAAAAAGGGTACTAGAAGAGACCGTGGGAGGATTTTTTTATTATACTGAGTATGAAAGGCCTGAATACAATACAAAACCCAGAAGCCATAATAACATTAATAAATGTGATTACATAAAAATAAAAAAATTTCTGCACCAAACAAAACACCATCATAACCAAACTAAAGACAAATGATAAGCTGGGAAAAAAAGTTGCAACTTACACCAGAAACAAAAAGGACTTTCCCTAATATTTGCATCAACCAGAAGAGACCAGTAAGGAAAAAGAAGCAAAGGGTTTCTACGGCGTTCACAGAAGGGAAATATAAGGCATCTTAACCACATGAAGAGATGCTCAACCTACCCCCAAAACTGCATTGGGGACCATGTTATCTGAGAGGGCACCCGGCTGGGCGGGGCTGTGGCAACAGAGAACCCTTCCTTCCCAAGGGGAGAGAATTCGGCCATATCCGTCAAAATCACACATGCTTGCAGCATGTAGCCCAGCAGTTCCATTCCTGTGAATTTGCCTGTGAATGTAGTCACGTGCGCGGGTGGCCAAGGCGTGTCTCCGTCCTCACGTTGCTTCCTCTGCTCGTGTTACGCTCCCTGCAAGCTGAGCAGACACAGGCCTCTCAGGAGCTCCAAGCTCTTGGTTACTCGTGGTTGAGTCAGAATTCTGCGCAGGGGTCCCCACCTGCCCCCTTGGCCTCACACCTTCCCACCCACTGAGATTTTGACGCCCCTGTGTGTTATTCAGCTGTGAAGCCCTTCCAGCCAGGCCCAGACCCGCAGCTGCACATGCCTGGCAGGGTGCTGCAGAGGTCCTGCGTAGCAGACCCACTGGACTCCATCACATAGGTCCCCTCGCAGCCTCTTGAGGATGTCTGTGCTGAGCGCAAGGTGTCTGTCTGTTGAGGCTACAGAGCTTGTCGTGGGTCACTGCCTCTGGGCCCTGAGGTGGGGGTTCTGTACTCTGCCCACTGGCCGTCCCCACCCCGCATGTCCCCAGTGTTCCTAAAAACAAGGGTGGACTTTGTGTGCTGAGGGGGTGGCTCTGCTGCGCCCAGGAGATCCTTTGAGCAGAAAAATTGAAGCCAGCTGCCCAGGCCTCAAGGAAAACAGACCAGGGACAGGCACGTCCGTATCCAGACATGTGTGTCTTTAACACAAGCAGAACCTGGGGTGAAAACGCACTGGCAGAAAAATTGAAGCCAGCTGCCCAGGCCTCAAGGAAAACAGACCAGGGACAGGCACGTCCATATCCAGACATGTGTGTCTTTAACACAAGCAGAACCTGGGGTGAAAACGCACTGTCCCACCCTCCCTCACATAAGACATGGACTGCACAGTCGCAGGCAAACTGTGGAAATGCGTCCCCAGCAGTGGGGCCTGAGGCAGGATGTGAGGGGCAGCTGGCAGGGTGGCCGCATGCACAGCTGCACAGAGAAGCCGGATTCGCCCATGACAATGTGGACAGTTTCAGCCAAACCAGGAAAAAGCTGCCCCTGGAGCAGGGGGGTGCAGTGGTCGGAAAGGGAGCTGGGCAGGCCACCAGCACGTCCTGGCAAGCCTGTGAAGTTGCAGGGCAGGAGGTGTTTCCAAAGCCCCGAAACAGAATGTGAGCATCCCTTCCTAACTGACATTTCAGCACATATCTGGGTGGGAGATTTTTCAACCCTTGAACCGATTCCCAGAGAAAACACTCACAAACAGGCTTTATGTCCCTATTTTATATTTAAAACTAAAAAAGGCACAGAAACACCCTTGCTGAAGTTCCTGATAATTTATTCAATGGCATAATGGATGCCTTGGCACTCTGCAGCATGATTAGACCAAGTGGGGGTCCCACCAGCCAAGGCCAAGGACAGCGCCTCCTCTGAGTGCACGCGAGTGCGCATCCCTAGACTCGGGTACAAAGCTGGGGAATTCCTCTCGGCCTGCGACCCTGGGAGGCTGTGTCTGTTTCAATAGCTGCCACCCACCACCCTCCCCTCGATACAATCCAAGTCACCGTGAGAGAAGGGTAGATGGTGCAGTAAATTCACCGCAAAAAGACGTGCAATTTCTCTATTCTAGAATGACTTCAATGTGGATAGAATTTAAGGGCCCTGGAACTAGGGAATTGGGTTTAAAATTGGGGTCTCCGATTCTGAGAATCCGCCTGATGCAAACCTTGGTGAAATGGTGACAGCCCCTGCCTGGAAGTCTCATTAATTCTCCCCACTGTGTGTTCCTTGACACTCTGGCTCGCGGGAAGCCCAAAGCCAGGAGCTGACTTGGGGCATGGGGGGGCAGGGGGCAATGTTCCCACTGCTTTGTTTGGGACTTTGAATTGAAACCATCTTTAGCGACCAAGTTTGCAGATGCCTGGAAACCCGCTCTGGGTGCTGGCTCACTTCAGCTGGAACGGCGGCCTGTGTCCCTGCAGGGCCCCACCCTCAACAGGAGGACACCCCCATTGCTGAGCGTCCCCTTGTCCTTCATGGGAGCCTCTCACCCTGGGTCCTCCCCCGCACCAGCCAGGGTCTTCTCGGCCAAAAGCGCCTGCTGGCTCCCTCGCTCCCATTCCTGTGACATGAACGGCCGCCCCTGGCAGTGCAGCTCACCACCCCTCCCTCTGGGCCCCTCGGGCAGCATTTGCCCCACCGCTCAGCTGACGCTCTGAGAAGTCACCGCTGGCCTCCCTGTGAATGTCGCACAGCGTTCCTCATCTCCCTGTTTCTCAGCCTCCTGTACGTAACCAGCGCAGCCCACACGTGCAGGGTTGACGTTCGTGCCTGGAAGGAATGCGCGCTGCAGATGCACACACAGGCCACACGCGTGCCCCATAGCAGGTGGTCTCCCGGCCTCCTCCTCTCCACGTCCCTGCTTGTCCCTGTGGGCCATCACCAGCACCTGGCTGATGGGCCGACTCTGCTCTGGGATGTCCTTCCAATCTCCCAACCATGTCTCTCCTGAGCCTGGTCCACTGTCCGGAGCCCCAAGGGGAGCTCGAAGCCCTCGGGGACAGCTCTGATCGTGTTCCCTGTCACTTCACCAAGGTGGACCCCATGGCCGAGTAGTCTAACCGCCGATTGCCTCTGCCTCCCCACAGCATGTCCTGCCAGCTCTTCTTCATCTGCCGGATGATATCACCAGAGGGCCACAGGCCACCAGCCAGAGGAGCCGCCGGAGCTGCAGCACAACCTCACAAACGTGCAAGCACACGAGGCTGCCCGACCTCCCCACTCCTGCTCCAGGGCCAGCTCCAAAGCCACCACTCCTCATGCGCACCTGTGCCCTTTGTGACCACATCGGAACAGAGCCAGCTGCCAATCTCGGAGCAAGCACCTTGGCTCCATGACCCTGCACAGACTGCGGGCCATGCAGGGCCAGCAGCCCTGGCCACGTCGGTGGCATGGCCAGGGTCACTGCACCTCACCACACGGTGCTGACGATCTCACATGCGGCCCCATGTCATTGTGTGTATGGGCTGAGGCAGCTGCTCACCAACTACAGGAGGATTCAAGGCCAGGGACTGTGGATGGTGCATGACGAGGACAGCCGTGGATGGCGGGTAGGTGTGAGTGCGGCCCTGCGCCAGGAGCACCAGGTTCATGGGACGCTGCGAGCAGGTAGAGGGGTGGGAAGCCGACCCCTGCCATCTGCCCCGCACCTCCTCTGCCCTTTCCTGTCTGAATTTGTTGCAAGCTCGTGTGGCATTCGTGATCCAAAAAGAAGGGAGAAAACGGGCGAAGGAAGGAAGAGCTGGGTCTTGCTGCCGAACCTCCTGTGTTTTGGCCTCTGGCCCTTCAAGAAATCTGATCGTCCTGCACAAACCCCAGAGAGGGCACAGGGATGGAGGCACCGGGAAGGCCGCGTGGGCCTGCGCAAGGAACCTCAAAAGCCGACGGCAATTTTGAAGCGCAGTTCCCAGCGGTGCCCTCCGTCTCTCAGAAGGACTGAGATGGCAGCCAGCACCACAGCACGGCCACCCGGGGCTCTTGTTCCCTCGCACGTGTCTTCCCCGATGGTCGTGTTTGGCGGCTCTCACGTGCTGGGAGCCCTGCCCACTGGCGGGCAGGGACGGAGGACAGGGTGGTCTCAGCCGCTCATCCTGAGGGGGGTCACACGTGCGCGGCAGGTGGGGTCACGGGGAGCCGGTCTGGGGGCACCTGAGCTGCCCCGTGGAGAGAGCAGGAGGGCCTGGGGCCAGGCAGAGCAGAGTGGGGCAGCTCCTCAGGACCACATTTGGGGGTGGCAGCTCTGAGCTCTTCGGCAAGGGACTTGACCTCTCTGCACCCCAGTTTCCTTGGCTAGGAAGTGGGACTACAGCAGGGCTGTGGTGGGACCAGCTGTGGTGTCAGCACCCAGCGCACAGAGGGCACTTGGCAAATGCTGTTCCTTCCAGCCTCCGGGAGCCCCTGCCCCGTCATGATCTCCCAGGGCCCCTGCTCCTCTGACACCAAAGACAGGAGCAAAGCCCCTGAGGAAGGGGTGCTGAGGGGCCTGAGGAGGGGCCCCCAAAAGCCAGAGCTCAGAGCAGCTTGTGGGAGACCCTGCAGGCGATGTCGCCGTCACCGTCACTGTGGAGGACGGCAGCTCTGCAGCACGGCGGGATCAGTGTCGCTCCTCATCACTTGGCAATTAGGAGTTAGTGCATCTGTGTCAAAGAAAACCGTGCTCCACGGAAGAGTGCTGAGCACTGTGCCACTCGGGGCGGCTGTGTTTGATGCTCCTGTGTCGAGTGCGCTGTGCTCCGGCTGAGCCACCAGGCACCCGGCAGATCTGCCGAGACTGGAATCGCAGCGAGTCCCTCGTGATGGCGAGAACCGCAGTCCGCGGGCTGCATGGATCTGACACTATCTTGTGAAACGGTCGACACAGCAGTTGTGATGCTGCTGTATCTGGGTCCCTTGCCTTTGTGTGGCGTGTTTGTGTCGTAATCACAAACCTCAACAGCTGTTGCCACCACAAGAGCAGCTGATTGTTCTCTGTCTCCTCCCAGGAAACATGGGCTTTTCTGTCGCGGAGATGCAGCCTCTCGACTGGGCAGAGTCCGAGAGCGTCCACTCGGAGCGCCCCCAGGCCTGGCATGCTGTCCCTGCGGAAGCTGCTGTCCCTGCGGAAGCTGCCGAGAACTCTCTGGGATGCTCATGGGTCACGCGATCTTTCCCCCGGGAGTCCCTGGGACTTTCTGGGGAGGCAGCGCCCCCAGCCCTCTTCTGAGAAGGGAGAGCGATGACCATGGTCTGGGGAGGAGGCAGGGAAAGGCGGGGGCTCTGGGGCAGCTGGAGGCCCTCAGGGAACCCCCCACGGCCATCAGCAGCTGGAAATGCTGAGGTCCAAGGTCATCACTGCCTGTGCACGGGTCCTGTTAGGACCCGTGGTAGCCCCTTCCTAAGAGATGAGCCAAATGAGGCCCTGGCGGGCAGAGATTTGCTTGAACCTCAGCAACCGCCCAGCACGGCCCCAGGCAGGCGGTTCCCAGCTGTGAGTGCGGCTGCGGGGTGGCTTGTCTGGCCTTTCAGCAGAGTCTTCTGTGCGCAGCTGCTGTGTGTCCTGTGCTTGGAACAGGAGCATTATGCGGGACCCCAACGTGGCACCAAATGACTCCTTTGTTGCCCAGGTCACCCTCCTTTTCTGGGCTCCATTTCCTTAAGCAATTGTAGCAGGATTAAAGTGAAAACTCGGGATCTATCTGTGGTTCTCACTCTGCTGTGTGTCAGAGCCACCCGGGGGCACTGGATCCTAAACACCGAGGCCTCGAGCCAGACCATGCAGTGGCAGGATCC
This sequence comes from Galeopterus variegatus, assembly GCF_000696425.1. Taxonomy (NCBI): domain Eukaryota; kingdom Metazoa; phylum Chordata; class Mammalia; order Dermoptera; family Cynocephalidae; genus Galeopterus; species Galeopterus variegatus. The sequence continues at coordinate 89,353 of NW_007733105.1, read as the reverse complement.
AGGGTGGCCTCATGCCTGGGCAAGGCTGGCTGGTCCCTGTGAAGCCCCGTGAAGCAGCGACCCTCGGTCTCCATGGTTCAGAGGGGTCACATGTGGCTCTCTGACCTGTTGTTTCATCCACCAACTTTCCTCCACTCAGAGGCCCTAAGAGCATCCTTGTTTCTCTCCTTGACACATACAGGTGATGTGTGACCTGAGATCTAGGCAAAAACTGAAAACAGTGGGGAAGAACCATCGTTGTAAAAAGTGAGCTTCCTGCTGCGTGGTGGCTATTTGGTGCTTCAAGGCGCCTGCTTAGTGGCATCTGGGGGGGTCTCAGGCTTGCGTTCCAGGACAGAGCAGTGGTCTGGGGCCAAGCGCCCAGATGGGCTTGCAGGGGAGGGGGTGGGTGAGCTCCACCAGTGCCCTGCGCACCTCTGCTGGCCTCCTGGGGCTGAGCAACACATGATGATGCACTTTGCCCACATCTATGCCAATGCTGAGCAGTCTGGAGGGAGGGACATCTAGAAAGGAAGTTGAGTTTCAGAGAAGAAACAGTTCCCAATGTGCAGCAGCTTGCGGGTGGCAGCATCTGGACAGAAGCAGGTTCTGCCTGTCCCCACATCTACATCCACATCCCACACCCATCGCCCTGCACACAGCCACACCAGGACCACAGAGTCCTCGGACAGTCGGGCTCGGTGGCCGGGCTTGCTCATGTATGGAAGCAGAGGGGGGTGGCACATTGCCTGGCAGGACTGGGAGGCTGTGTGCAGAGCGGCACAGGGAAGACCCTGGCGTCCTGCAGGGTTAGGGCCACAGGCGGGGACACTCTGCGGGACACTGAACCTGATTGTGAGGGGTGGGACGGCAGCACACGTTAGCACAGGTGTGACAGTGTGGGGTTTTCTCACAGAGACCGCCTTGGCCATGGTGGGGATCAGGTGACTGTTGAAGCCACTGGGGACTACTTGGAGGCAACAACAGGAAAGGAACCTCAGGAAAACCTTACTTCAGGTTGGAAAGAGTTGCGGGGCTGTGGCCAACCTCAGCAGCACACCAGGCCGGGACCCGGGGCCAGGGTCATGAGCTCAGCAAGGGTTCTCAAAAACATGTCAGACCTGGTAAAAAGATGATTTGCTCCAAAATATGAAACTACAACATCAACATTTAAATGTTGACAAATAAAATATCAAATCTACAAGCACGATACAACTAGATCCTAATTTAAATTAACTTAATGTGGGTTATTGTGCAATTTAACACATTTGGTAGGATGTGGGTGGGGCCTGCAGAGGTCAGAGGTCTGGAAGACTGAGAAACGGAGACAGAAAAATAGAGAGACACAGAGTCACAAACTGAGACAGACAGACAGAGGAGAAAGAGACAGAGGCAGACAGAAAAGAGAGTGAGGGACAGAGGGAGAGAAAAGTGGTCAGGGGGACAGAGAAGCTCTTTGACGTCCCCTGTCACCACGCATTTTCCTGAACTGAGTGGCAAAGACTTGGCAGGCACCAGAGCCTGGAGAAGCCGCAGCCTGGTGGCTCTACTGTGTTTGGTTTTTAGGGCCACAAAGAACCTTTCACCTTGCCCCTGATGCAAATTGGTAGCAGTCTATTGAAGCTTTCTTTTTGTGTCTGTTTCAGCAAAAATGAATGAGTTAGCAGGTGTATTAGTCCATTTATGTTGCTTGTAACAAAATACCTGAGACTGGGTGATTTATAAAGAAAACAAATTTATTGCTTACAGTTTCTGAGGCTGGGAAGTCCAAAGTCCATCTGGTGGTGGCGACAGTGACCCAGGGGTCTCACATTGCAAGATGGTGGAAACAGAGAGAGCAGAGAGGGACAGACAGACTCTCCTCTCCTTTTAAAGCCCTCAGAACCAAGCCCCTGACCACCCCATAAATGTGTACATTTATTTCTAGATTTTTTTTTTTTTCCTTTTTTGTCTTTTTTCGTGTCCGGCAATGGATCACAACCCTCAGTGCTGCACCCACACCTCGCTCAGCCAGTGAGCGGGAACCGGTCTGTATGTGGGATCCGAACCCTTGGTGGGAGCGCCACCGCGCTACCAAGCGGCACACTGTAGCAGTGCGCCACCGGGCCAGCCCCTGACCACCATTTTTAATCCATTCACTACTGCAGGGTCCTACAATCCAATCACCTATTCAAGGCTCCACC
>NW_007733105.1:85683-86253 GCF_000696425.1 Galeopterus variegatus | reverse complement strand
GGGACCGAGTTTCTAATACATGAAACTTGGGGGACACAGTTCAAGCCTCAGTGAGTTTGGGGGACATAATTCAATCCACTGCAGCAGGGAAGCACCAGGAACCCCAAGTGCCCCCCAAGGTCCTGACCCCTCCATTGGGGCCTGAGACATGTTGTGACTATGGGGAACACAGGAAATGGAGTAGACTCATCCTCAGCACACAGGGACACTTAGCAGCCGTGTTTACTGTGCTAAGCTCCTTAGACAGCTATTAGATATATGAAACTGTTCAGTACATACAAATCCCTTGTACCAGGTGGCAAGAAGCGTTGAGCAGCTCACGCCCATGCAACGTGCGTAATTTCAGCAGACAGAAGGGGCTGCCCCCATCTGCTTTAGCCAAAAGATACAGGGGCAGAGGCCGCACGCCAGAGGTGCCTGGAGATGAGGGTCACGTGCTAAGACCCAAGTCAAAGTCCAGCTGTGCCTGGGAGGCCAAAGTGTAGCCTAGGAAATGCTGAACAGTTTTGGGGGGAAAATAATGCATGATATAACATGCATAATAATATCTAGCATGGAGCATTTGCATTT
>NW_007733105.1:60911-84947 GCF_000696425.1 Galeopterus variegatus | reverse complement strand
GGGGGAAAATAATGCATGATATAACATGCATAATAATATCTAGCATGGAGCATTTGCATTTTTGTGTAGTTTTTTATCATTGTATAATCAAAATAATCCAAAATTCACAGCAACATCCAGTGAGCAGAGAGCCCCACAGGCCCCTTCCCCTGCTGCACTTTCTGTCACCCGGCTCCAGTGCCTGCTCTGCTCAGCCCCTCTGCTCTCCCCTGGGTATGACCAGAGCACAAGAGGAGGCAGGAAGGGCCTTCCCAGCCAGTGTCCCTGTCCACCCACAAACAGCCCAGAGGGTCCCTCCCCCACGCCCTGCACTGCCTCGTGGAGACTCCGAGCCCGTCTTCGGTGCAGTCCTGCCCACTCGCTCCCACCAGTGCTTGTGTGCTCCCTCCTGGGAGCCCTGAAGGACCAGCGGTTCTCTCCTGCCACCCCCTCAGTTCTCACAACTGTCACACAGACAGGTCATGCACCTTTGTCCACACCATGTTCTCGTGGACCGAGACTTCTGAGAAGTCTCAATAAAACTCCTCAGTAAAACCGGCCTCAAGACCTGGGAAGAACCGAAGAATTGTGCCTGTGCCACCCAAAGGGGGAAAAGAAAGGAACTGGAAGCAGGCAGGGTGGCCGGCGGAGCAAGGCGAGGTGTACGGGAGGAAGACAGGACGTGACTCGGCCCAGGACGAGGGACAGGAAGACGAAGCGTGGGGCACACACAGAGCTCCCGGTCCTGCTCCGCAGAGCCGCTGGGGCAGCCTCGCAGGATGGAGCAGCGCGAGCCAAGCCCAGGTCCTGGTGACGCTCTGGGAAGTCCTCTGTTAAAATCGAATCGAGCCACAGAGGTGACCAAGCTCACTGAGTGGCTGTAGTGAGGCGCAGGTGTGGCCGTGTCTGGCTGGGGGACCAGCCTGGCAGTGTGGACACAGCAAAGCTGTTCACCCGATGGATCCATAGGGGCTGCCCCAGGGGGAGGACCAGGCAGAAAGACCGCCGCCGCCCTCGTCCTGCTCTCTCTGACGACAGAATGAAGTTCTTGGTAACAGAAGTGCTGGGAAGCATGAGGGTCTTCAGAGCAGAGCTGCGGACAGTGGCTGCTGACCGAGGACTGTGGCCATGAGTCCACTCCCGGGCCCCACCCCCACCGCCACCACCTGACAGCCATCTATCACGGCGACACCTAGCCCCACCACTGAGTGTCAGCACCAGTGCTGGTGAGACCCCAGGGTGGCTCTGTAAAGGTAGGTGTCTGAATCACCCAAACCAGCATGTTCCAGAAAGCGAGGGGCAGTGGCATGGCCCAGCTCAGGCTCCAGGCCCACACCGGCCATGCCCCTTCCTCCTACCTGTGCATTCAGTCATTAACATCATGCCCAGCTGCCCAGTGGTCACTTTGAAACGTGATCTGGGGACATGAGAGGCCCTGAGGGTGGAAGCCCTGGGCGGCAGCTGGACATGAGGCCTGGACTTCCGTTACCTATGCAGCCCCCTTGCTGCCTGGGGGCTGGGGTGGAATCCAGCCCTGCCCAAGGGCGTCACAAGAGCAAGTCACTAAACTCTCCAGCCCGTTTGTCACCACTGAAATGGGGCCACCCAAGTGCCCATAGCGAGGAGTGGGGAGAGTTCCCACCAGGGAGAGACTGAGGGCTGCAACTGCCCAGACGGCGGCTCCGAAGGGGATGCGGAGCACTGGGGGGGAGCCCGAGCCACACACAGTCCCAGCCCCGTGGGCTCCTCTCTTCACAGTGAGTCCCTCGAGAACTGGGCACATGTGTCACAGCAGTGCTTGTCAACCGCAAGGCACTTCCAAGAGCCATGGACACAGTGTGGGCCATGGACAGTCTGAGAAGGCACTCTGCAGGGCCAGGGCCAGCAGGCAGCATGGAGGGGTGGCCTGACCTGGACCTGGATGACAGGAGGCAAGGGGATGAGGGGAGGGAGGGGGATGGGCAAGCCGGCAGGGGACAGCTCACCTTCCCAAGGGAAGACGACACTGAGCACATGAGCAAGACGTGGTGAGAGGCCCCAAGAATAGGGACACCAGCCACCCTGTGGCCCATGCCCAGGCCATGCCTCAGGGCACTCCTGTGAGCACTGGAGGGGGTGGACGCTGACAGTGGAGCCTGGGGCTGCCTGGAGGAGGAGGGTGTGAGGGGGAGAAGTGGGGGCAGCCAGCTCCGTCATCGAGGGCTCTGTCCAGGGCTCCATCATCCAGGGCTCCATCATTGAGGGCTCTGTCCAGGGCTCCATCATTGAGGGCTCTGTCCAGGGCTCCATCACTGAGGGCTCTGTCCAGGGCTCCTTTGTTGAGGGCTCTGTCCAGGGCTCCTTTGTTGAGGGCTCTGTCCAGGGCTCCGTCGTCCAGGGCTCCATCACTGAGGGCTCTGTCCAGGGCTCCTTTGTTGAGGGCTCTGTCCAGGGCTCCGTCGTCCAGGGCTCCATCACTGAGGGCTCTGTCCAGGGCTCCTTTGTTGAGGGCTCTGTCCAGGGCTCCATCCTCCAGGGCTCCGTCCAGGGCTCTGTCCAGGGCTCCATTGTCGAGGGCTCTGTCCAGGGCTCCATCGTCGAGGGCTCCGTCCAGGGCTCCGTGCAGGGCTCAGCAGTGGGTCAGGAGGCGGCTGTGGTTTGGGGAGCAGAGAAGACCCCTGAGACCTTCTCCAGGACAGAGTCACTGGCTCTGGCAAAGCAGATGAAGCAAAAGCCCGACGCCTGAGTCCAGCCTCCGGGCTCCCTGGGGGGGACACGGGACCGGAGGGCGGCGGTTTCACTCCTGGCACCGTGACTCTGAGCTGACGTCAGGTTAACCCGAGCTGTCCCGGAGGCGCTCTCTGTGGGGACAGACGGACGGAGGGGCAGACGCCCGGGACACCCTGCGGCCTCCCGCGCACTCAGCCTTGGAGCAGCGTCCCGCCGCCTGCGCTCTGGAGTCTTCGTTCCGGGCCCGCAGGTGGCGGACGCGGTGGCGGACGCGGTGGCGGAGGGACACGCGCGGGTGGCCGGGGAGCCGCGAGGGTGGGGCCGGCTCGGAGAGAACGGAAGTTTCGACGTCGCCACTGCAGGGGCCGAAGGGGACCCGTGAACACTTGAGCGGAACGAGTGTCACCCGCCGAGCGAGAGCGCGTCCTCCAGCGGCCGCACCTGGCCAGTGACCCCGAGGGCAGACGAGCGAGGCCGGCGGAGCCACCCGTGAGAAAAGGCGCGGACCCTCCCGCCAGGTCCCCAAGAAAGGCCGTTTCCAACTAAGAAATCATAAAAGGTGCAGAAAGAGGTCTAGAAAATTCCTCAAAGAAATGCAAATTAAGACACTTGGGTGTCACGGTTTTGGTGACAGCTTTTAAAACATTCAGCAATGAGACTGCTGGTATTTAATGCCACAAGAGAATTTAAACTGAATCTGTGAAAGATGAGGGTACTTTTAACAGTTTGAAGAAAAAACTGAATCAAGACAATAGGAATCCAGGAACTTCTGCAGTGTCCTGGTCAATCTGGAGGAAGACAGGCCTCAGGGCGGGACGTCACTTCCAAAGTGCAGTGGACCCTGGGCTTTGTCTTCCGGCTGCTTCGGCCACGGCCTCTCAACAACACGTGTGTCCTGGCATCACACACGTGCAGTAAATGCACAGCTCAGGGACACTTTCCTGTGCGTATATCTGTGTAACCATCCTGAGACCCACACACAACCTTCCCAGAACCTCAGAAGGCTCACCACATTTTCTTTTTTTACTAAAATAGATAGAAAATATATAAATGAGCAAAGAAACCCCAAACATAAGGAATTTTAAATGACCTATGTGTCCAACGTCACTAGCAAATCTGTGGGAAGGCACGAATGCTCAGCCACAGACACAGCACGTGTGCGCAGCTCTGCCTGGGCGTGCCCGCCCCACACACCTTCCTCACCCCGAGCATGAGCTATCATGAGCACACACGTATGTGCACACATAACATGCATGCACTCAAACCACATCACACACGTGCACCCACCCACACGTTCACACAGTGCACACGTGCATGCACACACACACCTGCACACACAAGCGTGTACACACGTGTGCACACGCACATGCGCACCCACCTGGCACATACACTCACACACTCTCTCTCATCCTTCTGTTTTGAAGATGGGATCCCTGAATCCATCAGGTCGGTTGTCAGCACTAAGAGCAAACAGAGACCCAGCTACGCGGCGTCACTAGACAGAGCCCAGTCGAGGGCACCTCAGACCCCAGCCCGGTTCCTCAGCTGCTCTCTCCACACCAAGTCTGGTCCTCTGTTGGTCCTGCCCACATGTCACTTGTGTCATGCGCAGGATGCAGATAAGTGTTAATCTTATGGATGTTTATTTTATGTCAAAGAAGTAATAAGATCAAAAAATGCGAGTAGGCTTAAGCAATATCAACAGACATTTATTGAGCAGCTACTAAGCGCAGAGATCCAGTGTTGTGCACTGTTGGGGTTGGGGGTGGGGACAGAGTGAAGATCCCTCTAAGGGCCTGCAAAGACGGCTGCTCAGCATGCGACCCCCGCTCAGCATGCGACCCCCCTCTGGACACTCGAGGGAGATTTCACGTCCCACAGTCTTGGATCTCCCCTCTCCCACCTACTGCTGCAGCTGCTCCCCAAGCAGACTTGACACGTAAGACAAAGCTCCTCTGCTGCTGGGAGTCAATGGCAGCCTTGGGGTCTAGTGCACAGGGGCCTAGATGGGCCAGAAGGCAAGGGAGAGCCTGCCCCACGCACAGCAGATAGCCCCAGATACCACCAGGGATAGGAGGAAGAAACTAGCTTTGCAAAGCGTCACTTAGGGTCATATACATGGTGTTTCCTGGCTCCCAATGCGTGATGCAGGTGCTCTCTGCTTGAAGAAGAAACTTAGTTTGCAGTGACCAATGGCCTTGGCCAGACCAGTGTGGCCTCCAGAAGAGACCTGGGCATCCTCCCGATTGCCACCTCCCTAACCTGGCCGCCTGGGGGGAGGCTCAGACTTTCCTCTTGAGGAGGGTCCGGCCCCAGGGATAATTGGGAGGAGGGGGCTGGCAAAGATCCTACACCCCAAGTTTCTGCAGAAGCAGAATCAAATTAAAAACGAGCATGAGGTGGGCATTGCAGGAAACGAGAAGGGTCACAAAAGTTGGGGTGAGACCAGCTCGGGGCACGAGGAGGGAGTCTTCGGAGGCCCCTCAGCAAGGCCCAGGGAGCCCCTTCAGGGCAGCCTCTGGGGGGAGATGTTCTAGGGCAAGAAGAGAAAAGGGCCCTTTTTCATTGGGGAGTATTTATTTTTAAGCCTATGAGAGGCAAGTAGACATTTTCCTGATAGTTTTGTTTAATGGCACAAAGGCTTTGTCACCCAGGCCGAATCCAGCCTGTCTTCCTAAGCCTTCCACCGTGTGGTCCTGGGCACACTGTGAATAGCGCGGAGTCCACACAGACCCCCACACGGCCTCCGTCCCCGCTGCTACATGGCCTCTCCCCGTCCGTGGGAGGAACGGCTGACCTCGCCGTCCAGCCACTGCAGCCTGGACTCTGAGGAACGGGATGGCCTCAGTCCCCACCCACGGGCGGGGGGGTTCCAGTGACCTTCCAAGGTCCCTTCCCTCGCAGAACGGTTGAAAGACAGAGCTGTAAGAGAGAGATTTGCATGTAAAACAGAGGCGACGGTGGGGTCCATCCGTCCTCTCCCTGGGAGGACGTGCGTGGGCTTCCCTCTGAGACCCCCAGCACCAGGCTGTGCCCCATCTCATTTGCACCGGCCACCCCGCCGGGAACTGAAGGGTTTCATGGAACAAGCCGTCAACACTTGGCTGAGAAACGGGCCTCTTCTCCTTCCCCTCAGCTCACAAATGGCCCTGAGTGTCACAGATCAAAGGAGCCAGACGCACCCCCCCCCCTGCACCGGCCACCCCGCCGGGAACTGAAGGGTTTCATGGAACAAGCCGTCAACACTTGGCTGAGAAATGGGCCTCTTCTCCTTCCCCTCAGCTCACAAATGGCCCTAAGAGTGTCACAGATCAAAGGAGCCAGACGCACCCCCCCACCCCACCCCCGTCCTGTCACCACCTCCAGAGGACAGGAATTCACACCTACTGGGGGTGGGGGAAGCCCAAGGTGTGGATATCTGCCTGGCTGAGGCGTCACCTGCCCAGGTGGCTGAGTATGAGCTTTCAAAGGGTGGCCTCTGTAGCCACCACCAGGGGGTAATGAGATAAAAGGTAGGGCTCTCTCCAGCACTGCAGATGGTGGCTGGTGGAGGTCACATTTTAGTGGGTTCTTTTATCACAGGCCCTCGGCTTGAGGCCTCTAATCCTCCTTTCTGCAAACTGGGCCCCAGGAGGGCCCCAGACGCTCCCCTGTTCTCACCCCTCCCCCACCCGGCCCCTCCGCATCTGCAGGGGGCCACTGGTGGGGTTCGGAGGCTGCTGGTGCTGCTTTGCAAGAAGGAGGACATGCCAGGAGGGGGTGGGGTTGTGAGTGGCTTAGATGTGCGGATACATGAAAAACTTAATCTACTAGCTGCACTGGATCCACATGGATTTCTTTAAGCAGCTAAATTTCCGGGAGGGGGTGGGGTTGTGAGTGGCTTAGATGTGCGGATACACGAAAAACTTAATCTACTAGCTGCACTGGATCCACATGGATTTCTTTAAGCAGCTAAATTTCCCAAGCTTTTCCTTTAAGTTGGCTTTGTTTTATCAAGAGCAGCTAAACTGGCCGCTTGAGTGGGTGAGGAGCATGGAAGGAGCAGATCCACTCGGATAAGTCTCCGGGATGGTGCCCAGGAGCGTGCGGTTGGGGAGCCCAGCCCTGCAGGGCTCTGCACATACTCAACACTTAATAAAGGTTTACTAAGCAAATGGTGTGCTGCTACTTGCTTCTGCTAATTTTGGTTAATATTCTGCAGAGGCAAGTCTGAGTGTGGGGGCCTTTTGTCCCACCCACAACTCGAGACTGTGGACTCTTCAGCCTCAGTCTTTACACATCTTCCCAGAGCAAGCAGGTCCCAGGTGACTGTACTATGTGAGCCTATAGCCAAAGTCCAATAAAAATACCAGAGATGAGCAACTGGATTTTTGTCTACAAGAAACTGTCCTGATAATAACTGGTGTATGCCATGAACTAGAGAGACAATTGCCAATAGAAAGTCCTTCCTAGAATAGACAATTTTCAATTAAAAAATTTGCCAAAGTGAAAATTACGTGCATGGTATTGCAGTAGGGGCGTCCCCTTCTGGACAGTTCTTCTGAAGCCTGACGGATACTCACACTGTCTCCCGTTTGGTCCCGGCTCACTGAAGAGCACCATCTTCATGGTCTGAGAGTCACAGTGACGACCCATTCAAGTCAATCCACCCTTCAGACAGAGCCAGTGCACACTTCAGAATCCTTCAGTAAACACGTACCAGGTGGAGAGGGATCTTCCTACAACCCGGGCCAGGGCTCGGCCTCACAGTATGGACGGCAGGGACGGCGGGGACAGCGGGGACGAGAACCGGCTGCCGGTTGCACGCTGTGGGCTCTCGGCAAGTCCCATGGCTCTGATCCCGGACGCTCCCCTTGCAAAGACACACCAGAGCTCCTCTCCTCTCTGTCCCCTCAGTACCGTCACAGGGTTGTGCTCACAGTAGGTGCTCAATAACTGCTCGTGTGACAAATGAGCGGATGGGTTAACGAGAGTGAAGGACGGCCGCCCTGGGTTTGGGTGCATGGCTGATTCTGTCAATGGAGGTGGCCGGCTGAGAGTGGGCTGTGACCGGGACACACCTGTCCCTCTCAGCACTGACACGAGACCACGACTCAATTCTTATCCCCCACCAGGCAGCTGTCAGGCAACAGTGGCTTTTGGCCCCCATGCCCAGTGAGCGGACTCCAACAGGTGGTCTATGCAGGTCAAAAAATTCCGTATCCCCTCACTGGCTCTCAGTGCCATGCCATCCCCTTCCTCCTTCCGGGGAGCTTTGTGACAAATGGACACCGTGGACACGGGCTGCTTCCTCCTGCTTGCTCCCACCTTACTCCTCAGCCTGCAAGAAGAGCCCAGACCCAACACAGAGACAGTGTCCCCGGTGCCGAGGGCTCTTCAGAGAGCTTGAGGAGCTGACAGGTGACATGCGCTGCGAGTACAGGGGTGTCCTCAGCCTCATCACCAACCCCCCCACACTCATGGCTAGGGCCGAGGGAGCGTGCCAGCTGCTCCGGGAGGCAGTGTCTGTGCCGGGCCACGGTGTCTGAGGGACCCAGCCGTGCCCTCTGCTCAAAGTGCTGAGCAGCTTATTCCCGTGAAGGTAAGTTAAACCTCGCCTTCTGCTCATGGCTAGGGCCGAGGGAGCGTGCCAGCTGCTCCGGGAGGCAGTGTCTGTGCCGGGCCACAGTGTCTGAGGGACCCAGCCCTGCCCTCTGCTCAAAGTGCTGAGCAGCTTATTCCCGTGAAGGTAAGTTAAACCTCGCCTTCTTTGGAGAAGTTTTCAACATAGACAAGACCATTGAAGTGGGAGGAGAACGTGTGGACCATCCTGTCCAGTGTTCTAACCAGGGGAGCCCCAGGATCACCTTGAGCTCAGAGCATCTGCGTGCGGGGCCTGGGAACATGCATTCTTAGAAGGCATCAGGGTAACTCCCATCTACACCCATGTTGAGACCGTCGTATGGATATGAATGCATGTCACGTGTGTTTGGTGACATATTTGGGGTATTTAGCCCTGAGAATCATGGCAGTCACCCTGGGGCTCCCACACCTCACATGTAGCACGAGTACAGTCCCAGACCCTTGCGGTGCCACCAAGGGCTCTGCTGATTGTCCCCAGGGACACAGGATGCAGTCTGTTTTCTGAACAACTCTGCTGTCCCTACATGTGAGCACAATGAGCACACGCCAGGTGACTGTCATGCCAGGCCCTTTGGGAAATGCATATGCATAAAGGGTGGTCCTTGTCCTCAGGCAGGGGCGGGGAGACAGAGCTCTGGAGGCAAGCAGGCAGAGAACAGGGTGGCACATGATCCCATGCCAACTTCTGTGGGACAGGCAGGGAGTTCAGGGAACAGCTTCCCAACCCCGTAGCCAGAAAAAAAGAACTCACACGAGTGGCTGGACAATCCCACACCTGAGGCTCTGTGGCCCCCCACCCATGCTCGGGAACCCCCAGGCCCTTCAAGGTGGTGGGTCTGGGGAAAAACTCCAGGCCTTGGCATGAGCAGGCACTGGCTGGGTGACCTCAGACAACTTCCTTAACTTCAGTGCCCTCTTCCAGAAGAGAGTGTTAATGACACCTCACAGGGTGATGTCAAGCCAGGGCCCAGCACCTGCAGCGTCCCAGTAAATGGCAGCTGTTGATACGGAGGCTGCTCTGCAGGGACTAACCTTCCATCCAGACATTGCGGGTCGTGCGGCGCCGTCCTGTTACCCAACCAGGCTCTGATCACACCTTCACTCTGCACTTGTGGTTGCTTGAAGAGCGTTGTCTCTCCAGATGTGTTGAAGTTCCTCAAAGAAGTCTAGAGAAATCATAAACCCCTTCAATTTCCTCAGTCAAAAGACAAATAATAATTTCAACAACCTGCACTGCAAATGTTGTTATGAAACTGAGTGAAAATGTACATAAAGCCCCTGAGTGTCATCAGCATGACACAAACGTTGACGGCTGTGATGACCTAAACGCCACAGTGTCTGACACCGTGTGGTGCTTGATATGTTATATGCCGTGTGGATTTCACCCCGAGTCCTAACTCAGGGAAGTATTTCTCGTGGTTTTTCAAGAGATAGTAAGAAAAAGACATTTATTTGACAATGTGAGGAAAGGGACAGTAGGTGTTTGAGTCTGGTGTTTTCTTTCACCTTGTAGTTGTGTTACCTTGTTAGTTCTCTTCTGTTCTATCTCTGATGATCTTGTCTAAATAAATTCTGTCATCTTCAGTAACAGAAGTGAGCAGGGCTGTCTCAGAGTCCCCCCGGGGGTGGGCAAGGTGCCCGAGTGAGGCCGCCCTTCCCCGTTCTCAGCCCCTTTTCCTGTCTCGCTCTCCTTCATGCCACCAGGAGCTCAGACCACCTCACTGACCAGTGACAGTGGCCTGGGGTGGCAGGTCTGGGCTTTCCAACAGACTCCAGCACAGCTGGAAGAGGACACAGGGCCCTCGGGCTCACCTCTGCTGGCCTCTGTCAGGGAGGGTCACACTAGCTGGCCCCAAACTCCCGCTGACACTAGAAAAAAGTCAGTGATGTGGCCACAAAAAGGAAAAATGCTGAGATCCCATTCCCAGAGGTCACCAGAAGTCATTGGACGAGGTGACTCAGGTACTCGATAACTCAGTGTGGCGAACAGAGGTAAAAGGCATTTACTGGTCACCTCCGCACAACCTGGTCATGCTTCTGCAGTTCACCGCTCAGCCCCGGGCAGTCTGCTTTCTCCTCATTTGCACTGGAAGATCCACATTTCTGTTAATTTTATTTCTTTAATTTTTAATTTAATTAGTTTACTTTTTTTTTTTTCCTTTTTGTCTTTTTTCGTGTCCGGCAACGGGATCACAACCCTCAGTGCTGTGCCCGCCCCTCGCTCAGCCAGTGAGCGGGAACCGGTCTGTATGTGGGATCCGAACCCTTGGCGGGAGAGCTGCCGCGCTCCCAAGCGGCGCACTGTAGCAGTGCACCACCAGGCCAGCCCCTTAATTTACTTATTTTTGAGAAATGAGTTTTGAGCTTGATTTCAGTCTACTATAACAAACTCTGTCAAAGAAAATGAATGACAGTTACACGTTTAACAAGTTACACAAGATGTACAAAGGTTACTGTACCTAAAAGACTGACGTAGAGCTGGTGTTGGACTAAGACAGTTACATCAATGCGCTTTGCAGACAGCTTAATAGTCTTTTTTTTTTTTATTCTTTAAAATGATCAACAAAATTTGCAAATCTTTGTCTAGACTGACCAAGTAAAAAAAGAGAGAGAAGACAGAAATTACTAGAATAAGGAGTGACGCGGGGGCCTGGTACAGCAGTTGCTCCTTCTGCTACACTGGAGTGGGCTTGGAGGACTGATGTCCTTTCTGTTTCTGGTCTCCACTGGTGGCTTTCCTTGTGGGAGTGTCTGGCGGGCCCCCTGCATGGCGGCTGTGCCTGCTGCTATGGCGTTGAGCTGCTTTTGTGGCAGTGACTGTTGGGCCACTTGCTACTTGCCTGCTTCCAGGGGCTGCTGCCCTCGGCTCCTGCCAAGGACTCGTGTCACTTTTGAAAGGGGTCGGCCGTACACCCTGTCTTGTTATCTTGGTGGCACGCTCCTCCCGCCAGCCATGTTTGGCTCAACTCTGGAACTCGGACACGGCCTCCGGCTGGACTTTCTGGCTGGGGCCTAGAATGTCCTCAACTCTCAATAATTTAGGAGAAACAAAAGTGTGAGTGACAATTTTACTTCAAAGCTGAATGAAATTCGCAACCAACAGGGGCACAGGAGAAGTCCTGTGAGAGGAAGAGTCCAACTCAACTGCCCCATGAAATGGGGATTTATCAGTTAAGAACTGAGCTCAGCACTTGTAGCTAAAAAACCCAAGTACTAGCAGCTAAGATATAATGTCGGGTTCATCTTCTCTCACCTGACATGAAGTCCCTGCTGGCATTCTGGAACTGGTCACCAGGGACCTGGTTGGGTCTCACCCTATGTAGAGTCTACATGGGCACTGTACTGGCAAGTTCTGCTGATAAACTGTGTAGGTAAATAGAACGACCTTCATTTTTCAGATGAAGAAACTGAGGCTTTGTGAGGCCAAGTTACTTTGCTCCAAATCACACAGTGAAAAAAATGGTGGGTCTGGAATTCTGAGCCAGACTCCACACCCGAGTCTGTGTGACCCAGATCTGGTGCCCTTTTGTAGCCTGTTAAGTGCACATGCTCCCAGGGAGGAGGAAGGCGGCTCAGGAGACTCAGTGGCCACGGAGACCGTTGCGCGTGTGGCCGAGTGGAATTTGGAAAGTCTGGAGTTTTAGACTTTGCTTTTTAGTCTCACTGTTTGGGGAAAAGCTGCCCGGTTTCTAGCACTGTGTGCAGGCTGCCCTGGTGTCATTTATCCGAGAAGCCCAGTGAGCCCCCAAGGATCACTCTTTTTGTTGTTGAAAGAAAGGCAGGGCTGGACCTAAGGAGTCCTGGGACGCAGGGCTCGTCCAGTCGTCCAGGGCGTTGCCAACTCCTGTCTGCTGAGGTTTGCTTGGTCCTCACAGTATCTTTGAATGTTTTAATTCTAATCCTTGCCAGCAGGCATTTGAGCAGGACTGCTCAATCTAATCCAACAGCCCCCCATGATGCCCTGGCCAGGTAGCAGCTCTAGAATATTTCCAATGACAGGAAGAGTCAGGTAACACTTAATATTGCAAAAAGCATATTCTTTCTCTCCCTTTCCCAGCACTCCTGGAAATATCTGAAATACTGTGCATTTCCTGTTCCCACAAAGTTATTTTAAGAAGGAAAACCAATTTTTAAAAATCCAACATAACACATTCTCCAAATGTTGAATCTGTGTGTAGGCACCGGAGGTTGCCCTGTGACCTCACCTGCCCACCTCACCTGCAAAGTTGCACACCTCACCTGTTCCCCTCACTTCACCTACATCATGGCCAGGCTGGCAGGTATCCAGTTCTTCTGGGACTCTATCACATGCCCTAAATCCCATCCTGTCCCGGAGCCTCATCTTTGCTAGGCTAGATGGCTTCCTCTGTCCCAGAGCTTGGAGATGGCCTCGCAGATCAGGCTTTGCCCAACTAAAGCCACATGTCCCCTCCCTTGCTGGTGGCCCTGCCTGCTGCCCTTGCCGTGGGGTCTGTCTTTTTTGCCCCTTCCAGGAGGCACAAGTCATCTGTAGCTGCTGCCCACCTCCTTCACTTCTCCTTCACTTCCACCAGAGGTGCCTGCCAGGCAGATGCTCGTGTGGCCATGGACAGAGACCTTCTGCACCTGCCTCCTCGAGATCTCCTCCTGCCCTGTGCTGTGGTGCTCATGGTTGACCTGACACGGTCTTTTCCAGCCTCTACACAGGATGTTTTTCCATCCAGTTTTCAGGCCCTCTTTCGTACAGGAGCAGCCACAAGACAGCAGTGAGTGTAGCCCGGCTTGCCCACTGGCCCAAGGCCAGACACACAGCAGGTTGGGAACAGGTTTAGCTGGCAAAAGAACAAGGAACACTCCAGGGTCTTGCCCAGGGGCAGGGAAGATGCTCCCGGGCAGGAGCCTTCCCAGGACGCTCCAGAAAAGCATGAAATAAAGTTTTATGCTCACCCCCTAAGAGAATTGTTAGAACTATGAAGCCCTCAGAAGTGTCAACGTTCTGAGTTGACACAAATTTTTTTATCATATTTTAAAATAATTGTAAAGAATGTTGTTTCTGGCCTATGGTAAAAATTTACATTTTAAAATAAAATTGTTCTGTCACTAATTTAGATGGATCCAATGGGTTTTTAATACACTGATTATTTGAAACCCACCAGAAATTTTTTCATTGTTTCTTTTTCTCCTTGAACTCATATTCCTGGTCATTTTCTCCCACAGAATTTTATCCTAAATTAATATACCTTTAGGCCTTACAAGTTCTTTTAACTGGTCACCCCAACCTACTTTCTGTAATGAAGAAAAAATGTATACAATCGAAATTGATTTTTAAGAATCTATGGTCAGGGTTGTTCCGGGAGGGTGACGAAAATGTTTTGGAACTAGATAGAGGTCACGGGTGACTGATAAATGTTGTTACGTTGTAAATGTGCTAAATGCTACTGGATTGTGTACTTTAAAATGGTTAATTTTGTTATGTGCATTTCACCTCAATAAAAAATAAATTTTAGAAATCTATTGTCACCATAAGCCACTAATTCAGAGGTTTTTAGGGTTCTTTTGCCCTGGACCTCTTTGATGCTCTTCTGAAACCCATAGACCGTTTCTCAGAATAATGTGTTTAAATGCAGAAAATAAAATACATAGGATTAAAAAGGAAATCAAGTATATATATGTGTGTGTGTGTGTGTGTGTGTATATATACAGCTGACAAAACAGCTTTAATTACGATATAATAATGCATATGCTTCTTTAGCACATTAACAAGATCTAGCTTGTTAATCTTAGTAACAATACAGCAAGTCCAATAACTATTTCAGCTTCAACGCAGTGCCAGGCAGAAACGATGTTTCAAGTTATGTGCAGCAAATGTAACGTGGCATGAAACTGTCTCTGATTTCTCTTGGCAACAAAGTCTCAGACACTGCAACACACTATCATCGCTGCTTGCAGGTATAATGGAGGAAAATGTTAAATTTCACTTACAGGTTAGTGAAGAAAAAGATGATTTTTTTTAATGCAAGTTTATAAACATGCTAAATTAAGAACCCCTCCCTATTCTAAGTATAAAATGTTTATTCCAGATTGAGTTATCATTTCATAACTACTAACTTGTTAATAGTATATAATTGAACAAAATAACATAAATATGCTACAAGTTTTGATAATTAATTAAATGACATTAAAAGGAAATTTATATTAAAATGCATGTCTTAACAAGATGGATGAGGTTGGGTCTTTTTCCCAATTAGTTTTTCTGTGGGTGACTAATACCTATTACTAGAGTGATAGAGGATTTCAAATCAGTTCTCTTTCTAGTGTTCATCTTAGGGGTACACACGTGGAGGAAACTGCTCACATGAACAGCTTCGTTACAGCAACAGCACTCAGTTACTTGAACTCTTGCAGAGTTATATGTCGAAAACCACTTAGTAGTGTACTATCAAAATTTATCTGTAAAGCTCTGTCAGTTGACAACTCAATTTGGACCTCCTTCAATTTTGATGAGAGTTGAAAGCCAAATTTCTTGTCAAAGACTTGGTTTTATTCATTAAATACCACAAGACTTTGCAAGTGTCCCTTTATTCCACCTGTTACCCTTTCACTTAAAGGCACCTTGTGTCCCACCCGTGACTTTGGGGGTGAGAGGCAGAGATTGTGGCAGAGGCAGCGTGGGCTTGGAGCCAGAGCCGTGGAGGCTGCTTCCTGACCCTTGGATCACTGCTGGCAGCAAAAACGTCAGCTCTCGTATCAGGCCACATCTGCAATGGTGTTATTGGGTTCTTGCTGGAATCCCAACCAAGATCCTACTCCTCCATTCATTTCACTGATTCTGGATACTCTTAACCCCCTGTATGAAATCCCTTTCTGCTTAAGCTAGCCACAGTAGATGTGGATATCTGCAGCTGAGCCCAGGTCAATTAAAGAAAGATCCTACATATGCCCCAAGACGGGCCTGTAATTGTTCTTTTCCTGGTGGTGATTCTTACACAAAGGTGAAAAATATAGACTGTGTTGTCAGAATGCTGCTAATTAACAAACCAACCTCTCTGGGCCTCATTTTTTCTTTGCCTATAAAGTGAAGTGTGGTGGGCTGAATCGTTGTCTAGTGCATATTCATTCCTAGTCCCCTCTGTGGCCGGGGCACACGTCCATGCCCCCTGGATGTGAGGTTGGCCATGGGCCTGCTTGGACCAGTGGAGGCCAGGCGGTGGGGAGAAGCATATCTGAGCCAGTCCACAAGGGTGCCAGGCTTCTGCACTGAGACTCGTCCCCACCCTGGGCCCCAGACCAGACCCAGGGAAGAGCCCAGAATTCTACCATCAGATCCTGAGCGAGAAGTGGTGCTACCAGCAGTAGGTCACCAAGCACTGGGGTGATTTGTTCCACAGTATTATCCTAGCAACAGCTTTTAATCTCAAAACAGGGTCGTTTTGAGATTAAAAGGAGAAAGGACGCAGGGAGGGCCGAGCCAAGTGCACCTGCCACACGGTGAACACTCACTGTTGTTATGCTGAAGTTTCCAGTGGCTTCTGCAATGGACTGTTTGTTCGTAATTCCTTTTCTCCCGGGTTCTTCTTCCTCTATCAATCTCAAAATTCTGGATGAGGGATCTGATCACAGAAGTTGTGCCCTGCAGAGCAACTCTGTGTGGTTCCCCTCCCTCGCTTGTCCTCTGTCCTGGCAATCCTGGCACCACACAGCACCTGGCAGTGAGGCAGACAAGCCCAGCGACTTCTCTAAATGCCAAGCAGCAGGGCAGAGCCCGGGCCCCTGGGAGCCACCAGTCGTCCTCCAGCTTTGGCTCCTAAGCCAGTGTGTGGTGTTCTGTGAACTCCCAGGAAGGTGCCGGTACAGCCGGTTGCTTCTGCAGCCCCTGCACTGCAGATGGTGGTGCCCAGCCTGGAGCCCCCTCTGACAGCCCCCGTGAAGCACTCAGGTCACCGTCGCTGCCGTCCACTGTTCCACCCCAGTGCTGCTAACCGCTTCTGTTAGTTGCTCTGCTCTAACACAGGACGGCCACAGCCCAGCTGCCCAGGTGCCACGTCCCAGCCAGGCCCCCACGGACCCCACTCAGGGAATCTCCTCCACCCCAGCAAGTGCCCCGAGCCCTGCCTCCATCACCAGCCCCCGCTGGCCCAATAAACATGGCACGATCCCTCTGACGGGAGCTGTTTGCCATCACGGCCTGATCCGCATTTGCCAGTGGGCAACTGCTGAGTGGTTTGGGACACAGAGCCACTTTCTAGAGTCAGTGACCCCACTTGTCCCATCCTCTTCCTCTGCCAAACTGTCCTCAGCCACAGCGTGAACTTCTGAGTGGGAGCTCGTTCTCTCTCTCTCTCTCCCCCTTTTAAGTTCCCCCCGAACAAGTTCTCCAGGGATAAGGAAACTCAGGGGTTTGGGAGGCAGAAGGTCTGGTAGGGTTGTCGCCTCCACTGAGACAAGTTGAGCAAAGCCGACCTCGATCTTCCCGAGCCTGTGTCCTCATCCACAGGAGGACAGTCGTAGCTCTGTTGAGAGCGCGGCAAGGCCCGGGTGGGGCAGGCTGGGAAGCGCTGGGCTGTGTCGCCTTCAGCAAATGCTAGTCGCCCCGCCGCGCTCTGCCCACAGTCTCGCCCGCGGCCTGCCCTCCGCACACGGCCCGAGGCCAGGAGGCTGCACTCGGATCCCTCGCAGCACTCCCGGCCTTGGCTAAGTCGCTCCTGGTTCATCGGCAACTTCCCTCGAGTCGGCCACCGGCCCGAGAGGGAGGGAGGCCTGCGAGCTGCGGGGGCAGAGGCGCTGCCGGCTTCTCTCTGCAGGAGCTGGATTTGAGGCAGACAGAAGCGGCAGAGCAGCCGGCAGCAGGAGCAGAAAGCAGAAGTCCCAGGGAGAGAAGGGCAAGGAGCGGGAAGAGGGATGGGAGCCCAGGTGTTTGAGGGGCCCCTCCTGAGGGGCTGCTGGGTGGCCGTCCATGCTCCTGAGTGGCCACTCACTGCCAACCTCAGGACGCCCTGGGTGGCTTTCCCAACTGCCTGATGTGACTGTCTTCATTCCTTCCCCAGAGCCCTAACAATAAACTTCATGTGGGAGAAAAACCAAAGGCTATCTCAAGTCCTTGCAATCTGAGGGGGCCCTATGGCCCAGGTGACAGTGTCAGAACAATCATTCTATGCTGGAGGGTTTTGCTCTCTTTTAAACCTGTTACTCAGGATGCTCAGATCCCACTGATCTACTGGGACGCTAGCTGTGGTCCCGTGACAAGCCTCCTCCAAATAAGCCGTATAAATTGGCCTGATATTATAAGACCAACGCTTGAAAACATTAGACGCCAATGAAAAGCAGTCAGGGAGAAATGACTTTGGATGTAAGTGGTTCCTTTCTTCTCTGGCCCACAATACTGATGTGTGGGGACCTCAGGCAAGGTCTGGGCAACCAGCATGAATTAATAGACTCCACTATTCATAGTCCCTTCTTTTCATTGACTTTATACCAATGACACAGCCTGAGAGTGCACAGAGTCCCCCTAAGCTGGTAGAGCAGGTGTAATATAATAATCCATACCCATCAACATGATTCTGACATGGTGCTATTTTATCTAAGCAAGATGCCAAAGTTTAACGTGCATTACTCTTTTCCCAAACCCCCATACACATATCAGTGGTCCTTTTGGGCTGAAATTCCATCTCCTTTGGTGAGATAAGAAATCAGATACCTGCTTCTCACATAGATCTAAGAAGACTCTGAAGCAACTCCTCCCCACCCTCAGGGATGAGAGGGGCTGTCAGGACCTCCCCACGATCAGGAGGACAAGTGGGGACGTTGGACAAGGTGGGCTCACACCTGAGTCTGTGCAGAGGCCTTATTGCTGTGTCATTGCTGTGTCATTACATGTTGGAAGGTGGAAGGAGAGAGACAACAAACTTGCCCTTTTATAACAGTTTTAACCCCACCCTGAGGGCAGAGCCCTCGGGGCCTAATTACCTCTTAGAGGCCCGCCTCGCAGCTCTGTCGATGGCAATTAAACGTCAGCGTGAGTCCTGGAGCAGCAAACGCTGCAACTCTGCCCTGCACAATCTGCATTTTCCAGGCTCTGCCAATGGGAGTGGCTAAGGGAGCGTGGAGGGTGGTAGGAGGGGAGGCAGGACTTCCTCCTGTCCCCAGCCCAGCCCTGTCTCCTACCTCAATCACGTGGAGCACCAGCCTCAGGTGGGAGGGTCGTCTAAGCCCGGGTCGCACTCCTGGGTCTCTGCCATATGTATGTCATATATTACAGGGCAGATGTCTTCATTGCTATGACATCAGTATATGGTAGCTTGAAAATATAAACAGAGATAAACTAGTCATGATTTTAACCTCAACAAGATAACGTAGTGCTTTCAGTTCTTAATTCTGTTTTCTTAGGAGGCAAATGCTTAGACATTACAACTTCATCTGGACTGTGGGCGCTTTGTTCAATAGACTGAACAAGACAAGAACCCCAAGTCTGTTACCAGATTTTATATTCCGTTTTAGCTTCAGATTTTATGCCTAAATTTTATTATTGTGAACATATAAGCAGGCCAGGAAGAATAATAAGAGAAAAAACCCTCCCCTTTTACAAGAGTGACAGTATCTTCTAAGTCACAAATAGGGACATGTGGTCTCACTGGTATTATCACACTTGCTAAAATCACAAGGAAAGATTCCACATAAGGGTTGTCCTGACCGTCGGCTGTTATGTTTAACAAACTTCCTGGCCTTGGCCCCCTGTGTCTGGGGTGCGCCAGGAGAGAGAGGGGCACCAAGGGAAGGGTCTCAGGCATCGTAAGTAACGATGACAGCAACATGGATGTGCAGAAATCAATAGCTGAGCAGTCTCACCCAGGAGCCTTTGGAGAAGCCGGTGGTGCCTGCAAACCAGGCTGAACATCTGTCGGGCAAACAAAATGCAAACTGAGGAGGACAAAGGGGACGGGGATTATTTTCACTCAAGTTCTTCAGGCTCAGCAGGTGATATCCAAGCAGCTTGGCCTTCCTTCCTCCAGACACCGAAACTCCACAGAGGGTGTGCAGGCCAGAAAACCCCAAACCAGAGCCCCGCACAGGAGGGCGGGGGGGGAAAAGTGCCGACAGAACATTCAGGCAGAGCCACGTGGTGGTGACGTCGCTCTTCCCACGTGCTCGCTGAAGTGCATTTCGTTTGCGTGGGGGAGCCACTGACCCCCAAGGAACTCGGAGTCCTGAACTCCAGCCTGCTTTTCTATACTTAAGGCCACAGGTCAGGTGAAAGGAGGAACACAGAGGAAAGCAGAGGAGCCGTGACTCTGCAAAACAAACAGAGCTCAGAGAAGGCCAGAGCCCGGGCACGGGCTGCAGCCATTAGTCACAAGAGTGGCTCACGTGGGAGCCCACACTGTGTCCCAGGCCCTCTGCTGTCATCAGAGCCTTTGTGTACACAGGAGGCACAAGCCCTGTGTCTGTGTCCTCCCTATTTAACAGATGACAAAACTGAGTCAAAAAAGAGCTCAGTAATTAGCCCAAATCCCCACAGCTGGCATGCAGCCAGGTTCTATCGCATCACAAACCTACCCATAAAATTAAGGCCACCAGATGACCAAGTCCTTATGAGTTAAGTCCAGACACAGCCACCATGATTTTAAAATATGTACACAAATTTTTTGATGTTACGCCAACCAGCGTCTTCCTGGTCAGGAAATTAAGGCCACCAGATGACCAAGTCCTTATGAGTTAAGTCCAGACACAGCCACTATGATTTTAAAATATGTACACAAATTTTTTGATGTTACGCCAACCAGCGTCTTCCTGGTCAGAGTGATTAGTTCAAGGATGGGCCTGTAACCCAACTAGGATCAATGGCGCTAGAGTACACAAGAGGCAAATACCACAAAGGGCTAAACAAAGAAACGAAGGAAAACCATTTGAGTTGCTGGATCAAGCCTTGCCTGAAGTCCCTTTATTGTGTAAGTCATTTTTATGTTTTTTTAATTACCTGTAACCTAAAAAGTTCTATAGATACAGTATATTATAGTATTGATATATCAGTAAAGGTCAATAAAGATGTTAAGGCAAGGAAAAAAGGGGGAAAGTCCAGGAAGCCACAGATTGTTCTAGATGATAAGTAAGCAATAGGTGATAAGCCTGGAGGATTATTATCCTCACTGTAATAACTCTTTAAATATAATAATGATAATAATAGCTAATGTTTATAAAAATCACTTATTACATGCCAAGAAGTCTTTTAAGTTTTATAGGTTAATTCACTTAATCCTGTAGGATAGACTCTATCATTATCACCATTGTTTTACAGATGTGGAAACTGAGGCACAGATTGGTTAAGTGACTCACCCCTGGTGGCACGGGCAGTGATGGCAGACAGCACTCACCCCCTCGGCTTCCCTTCTGAGCCGAGCTCCTCACCACGGCGCTATCACTTGCGGTTTTCAGGGAACTGGAAGAAGCTAGGGGATTTGTCATCCTAAGGGTCTGGGGCCAGACACAGCCTCTTCTACCCTGTGGTCAGCATGATTTTGGAAAGGAAGTTAACTTCTGAGTCCCAGGTTCCTCATCCATGTGACAAAGCAGGGCTGCCGTCAGGATTAAATGAAATGAATCCACAACTAAAGAGCTTAGCACCACAGCGGGGACACAGGCGTGCTGGACCAGCCTTCTGCTCCGCCTCCCTGCCAAGCCAGCGCCTTGTCCTGGACTCCGGGCTAGTGGGCTGAGGTGGAGCCCCTGGGGCCAGCTCATCCCCTCTTTCCTTTGCTGACCTACGGCGGCTAACAAAGCCCCGCTACAGACCTGGGAAGAGCAAAAAGCACTTCCCTTCCATGTCTGTAGCTCCAAGAAACACTCTTCCAAGAGCCTCCCAGAGAAGGGACTGTCCGCTGTCCCCCACCAAGCCCCTACTCCGTTTGAACCTTGCTCGTAGACATATGGCGGGGGCTTTGTCTTCAAATACATCTGCTTTCAAGCTGAATGCAGCCATTGTCTGAGCACGGCCCTCCAGTAATTTACTGATGAGGGCAGGTTGATGGCGCAGAATTTCGGGTGGAAGTCTCCAGTCGGCTGGTGGTCGGCAGCTGAGATGGCCAGGGAGCTGGCCTGGGCTGAGATCCCCAAACCAACCCTCTTATGAGGAAGGTCACAGACACTGCGCCCCCCTCTGAAGACCCTCTTGGACACATGGAGGCCCAGGCCATGGGCACAGGCTGTTGTATGTGAGTAGTCTGATGGGGGCACAGTCACGGCCAACGCCCCAGGTGAAGCAGAGGGTGGAAACTGGGGAGCGAGTCAGAGCTCGGTCTGGCGGGAGGGCTCCGGGTCCAGGGCGCACTGCAGGCCCCACCCCCTTTTTTTTTGGTTTGTTTGTTTTAGCTTTTTGTTTCGGAATAATTTAAGATTTACAGAAAAGTTGCGAGATAGTGCAGAGAGTTACTGCATACCCTTCACCCAGCTTCCCCTGATGTCGACATCTTACCATGATTCCACGGCGCGTGGACCAAAACTGAGTCCGCACCAGCACGAGACGGTCACTGAGTGTCACATCTCGCTCGTGTCTGTGTGGTTTGCCCGCTCTGTCCACCCTTCTCCCCGGGACCCCGCACTGTGTCTAGTCGTCATGTCTCCTGTGGCTTTCTGATCTGTGAACATCTGTCGGTTTGGGTTTGTCCAGTGCTTTCTTGTCATCACGCTGGGGTCGTGGGCTTGGGGGGAGAGTGTGAGGTCTCCTGCTATCGATGTGGTGTGGAGAGGTTGGCCTCCATCTCCTGGTTACCGTGGGTCTGCTGGGTTCTCCCCGTAAGTTTCAAGGTTTCTCTTTCCGCACTCTGTTCATTGGAATGAGTCGCTAAATCCAGCCCGCAGCTGAGGGTGGGGATCGGGGTATCCATATGGATTGTTGGGAGCACACAGGCTTTCAGAAGTGACAGACGCCTGCTTTAGGGCGCCCCGGCTCAGACTGCCGTATCCTAGACAGCAGTTCTATTGGGGTTCGTGGGCCTTCCTATGGGCCCATGTTTCTTCAGAGCAGCTAATTCTAAAATTGGGAAACCCCAGTGTGAGCACCTTGAGGGCCACCAGAGAGCTCATGAGAGACAGACGTAGAGAAGGTGCGACATGGGCAGCCAGCACCCACTCCCCATGATGGGCAGCGTGAGCACCGGTGGAACAGCTGCTGAGAGGCCCCAGCCCCCCCGGACTCCTCCCTGACAGCACCCCTTCCCTACAAGACCCCAAAGACCCCCAACCTGCCCCTCAAGGCCCTCCAGGAAACCTTCTGGAGACCCCCTCACTCCTGCACCCGTCCTTTCTGTCCTGCATGGTTTTCTGACCCAGCTCATCTCTCGGTGTGGAGCCGCAGTGCCCCTGACACAGCCCCTCTGCAGTTAGATGTGCAGCTCACAACCAGAGGGGCTGTCTGGGGTGGGGTGCGGTCGCGATGGGGGTGCCTGACTCCCTTGTCCTGGAGAGGGTTTCTTCTGGACACTGGGGTGTCTGTCCCCTCAGCCACTTCTTCCTTCTCTGCCCTCTGTGTGCTTCTGACCCCTCCTGTCCTCAGTTCTAGTTTTGATCTGGGACAACTCTCTCTATCACTTTATCAAAGTGTCTTCACATGTATTTTTATGACATAGAATCACAAAAGCCCTGCAAAAACCATGAGGAGCTGAGGCCCAGAGAACACAGACAATCTCTCCCATGTCTCAGGGCCATGTAGCAGTGGTTACCTCTTCAGGCAGGTGGGGCTGGAACCATTCAATCACCCAACAGGTGTTTCCTGAACACCACTGGATGCCAGGCCCCATCTGAGTGAGCAGAACAGAGAGAGCACAGCCTTGTCAGAGCTGGTCAATAGGGGGACACATCTATGATCAGCAGACAGGTGTTGGCAAAGCAGCATCAGACTGGGGTCTCTGAGGACTGAGGGGCTTATCCTGTACGGAACTGGGATGGCCGTCCCACAGAACGAGGAAGCCCTAGGACACCAGACAGCGGGTGCTCAGTGAGCTCAGCTCTCTCCCCATCTTCTAACAAAGCCACACAAGCTGGCATCCCACAGGCCTGATCGGTGCAGGGTGGTCCCCAGGTAGGGGATGAAGAGCCCTGTTCTCAGGAAAGCCCCTTCTACACCAACCGTGAACATGGCTTCCGGCTTCCTGGGTGGGCAGCCAAGGCAGCCACTCTGACCATGTTGGTTGTGGACAAGAGATCCAGGAGAGAGCAAGGCTGCTGTGTGGCCAGAGCAGGCACAGGGGACCAGCCGGGCTCTGCACAGTGGGCAAGAGCTCCAGGAGAGAACAAAGGGCTACTGCGTGGCCGGAGCAGGCACAGGGGACCAGCCAGGATCTGCACAGTGGGCAAGAGCTCCAGGAGAGAGCAGGGCTGCTGTGTGGCCGGAGCAGGCACAGGGGACCAGCCGGGCTCTGCACAGTGGGCAAGAGCTCCAGGAGAGAGCAAGGCTGCTGTGTGGCCGGAGCAGGCACAGGAGACGAGCCGGGCTCTGCACAGTGGGCAAGAGCTCCAGGAGTGAGCAGGGCTGCTGTGTGGCCGGAGCAGGCACAGGGGACCAGCCGGGCTCTGCACAGTGGGCAAGAGCTCCAGGAGAGAGCAGGGCTGCCGTGTGGCCGGAACAGGCACAGGGGACCAGCCGGGCTCTGCACAGTGGACAAGAGCTCCAGGAGAGAGCAGGACTGCCGTGTGGCCGGAGCAGGCACAGGAGACCAGCCCGGCTCTTCATAGTGGGCAAGAGCTCCAGGAGAGAGCAGG
>NW_007733105.1:44194-60656 GCF_000696425.1 Galeopterus variegatus | reverse complement strand
GGAGCAGGCACAGGGCACCAGCCGGGCTCTGCACAGTGGGCAAGAGCTCCAGGAGTGAACAACGGGCTGCCGTGGGGCCGGAGCAGGCACAGGGGACCAGCCGGGCTCTGCACAGTGGGCAAGAGCTCCAGGAGTGAACAACGGGCTACTGTGTGGCCAGAGCAGGCACAGGGGACCAGCCGGGCTCTGCACAGTGGGCAAGAGCTCCAGGAGAGAGCAGGGCTGCCGTGTGGCCGGAGCAGGCACAGGGGACCAGCAGGGCTCTGCACAGTGGGCAAGAGCTCCAGGAGTGAGCAGGGCTGCCGCGTGGCCGGTGCAGGCACAGGGGTCCAGCCGGGCTCTTCACAGTGGGAAAGAGCTCCAGGAGTGAGCAGGGCTGCCGCGTGGCCGGTGCAGGCACAGGGGTCCAGCCGGGCTCTTCACAGTGGGAAAGAGCTCCAGGAGTGAGCAGGGCTGCCGCGTGGCCGGTGCAGGCACAGGGGTCCAGCCGGGCTCTTCACAGTGGGAAAGAGCTCCAGGAGTGAGCAGGGCTGCCGCGTGGCCGGTGCAGGCACAGGGGTCCAGCCGGGCTCTTCACAGTGGGAAAGAGCTCCCCCTGACCTCAGGGAAGTCCCTTTCCCATGATGGGGAAGCAAATCTTTGCAGATGGTTTTCCAGCCCACACACTGCAGAAAGGGAATGTGGTGACTTCTGCAAGTGTCCAGCTGGAACAGCTTTGTGCCTGAGCTGTGGGCTCCAAGCCCAAGGCTCACAGAAGGAGGAAGAGGACGAAGAGGAGACTTACGTATCCCCGGAATGAAAGGAGCACCAATCCTTCTCTTCTTACTTCCTCCTTCTCCTCCTCCTCGCCATTTTTGTGAAAACACGAACTGCCAGGAAAATATGGCCCTGAATTAGGTCTCTAGTGGCCAAATTCTATAGGCAAACTTTTCCCTCTTTAAATGAATTGTCTATTAAAGAATTTTTAAAATTACAAAGAGTTCTGGACACATGGCCTGTTGTGGCTGAGAGAAATGAAAGTTTCTTCCACTGGGGTAGGATTTTGGAGACTTTGCCCCTGGAATTAGAGCACATCTAATCCCTAGAAAGAAGACTCCAACGCTCCAGTATTTTGCATGTCAATGTTTGTTGTGTTGTGTTTTCTGCTTGCTTGTTTTTCCTGGAGGTTTATGCACCTCCTTGGCCCTGGGACCAGTGAAGGGACACATCTACAGACTTTCCAAGTTCTTCTTCCAGGTTAGGGGACAAAGAAGGATAAGGACATGGAAGCAGGAAATAATCATTAACTTCTTTTGCCCAAGAGAGGACAAAAAGCAGCAGTCCTGCCCCAGCACTGAGGTGGGGAGACCTAATTTCACCCTCAGAGAGCTTACTGGTCTGGGAGGGCTTTGTCTTTCTCTGCATGGAGGGTACTACCAGAGGCATCCAGTTGGGTGGCCACTGGCAGAGTTGCCTCTCGAGTGACATGATCAGAAACCCAAGGACCCAGGGCCGGGTTCCAAGCTCCCACGGCCCCAGCTGTTTGCTGCCTGGTGTCTTCACAAGGAGGCTGCCACGAAGCTGCTGGGGAGCTTTCCACTCTCTTCAGAGGCTTTAAAAGGGTTGCTGCCCATTAAAGTCTTATTTAAAGTGTAGACCTTAGTCTATACTTATATATAAATATTTTTTAAAAAGACTTACGTAAAGTATAGCTAAAATAGACCTGTAAAGCCATGGGACCTGCTGCACGAAGGAGAAATAGAGTGGACATTCTTAGGGAAAATAATCCAGTTGTCCACAAATGAGAACCAGCCCTGGGTGTGACGTCAAGGGCCTCCTCCAGTGCCACAGAGCAGCTACCACACAGCTCCAAGCCACCTTCCAGACCAACAGGGAGCCAGAGGAGACCACACAGGGACAGGAGAAGGGAGAGTGAGCTGGCTCGGGCAGCAGCTCCCACTCAGTCAGCCATACATCGGCCTTGGTAATAAGT
Organism: Galeopterus variegatus; assembly: GCF_000696425.1. Lineage (NCBI taxonomy): Eukaryota > Metazoa > Chordata > Mammalia > Dermoptera > Cynocephalidae > Galeopterus > Galeopterus variegatus. The sequence continues at coordinate 58,684 of NW_007733105.1, read as the reverse complement.
CATCGATTAGAAAAAGAAGTAAGAGACTGTCATCAGCTGCTTAAATTCAATAGCTTCTTCTGCTATGCCACACCTGAAAATATCCCAAATAAATTACCGGGCTCATTTACTTTTAAAAACATAGTAGAAAATAGAGAAGTATTTGTTATTAGTATAGGTCAGAGAAGGCCTTACTGTGAAAGAAACAAACCCAGGAGTCAGCAAAGGGAAGACTGGCAGATTCCATCACAGACACTTAAAACCACCCCATCAGAAAAACCCATATAAATAAACTTTTTTTTAAAAGTGGGAACCGGAATAAAATATTTGCAAACCATGTAAGAGTTAAAAAATTAATATGCATAATATGTAAATATATTGTTCCAATTGATAGGAAAAAGACAACTTAATAGGAAAATTGGCAAATGAAGCAAATAGGTAATTCACAGAAGACAGAAAAAATTATAAATATATATATGTATGCATACACACACATACATGTGCAAATATAAATAGGCACATGCACACATGCATACAGATATACATACATATACACATGCACACATAAATGGTTTTTTCCAGCTTCTTCCTCATCTCTTAATCAGGGGAAAGCAAGTTGGAGAAAAATAAATCATTATTCATGCTAGTTATGCTCCACAAGGTCATTGGTGAATATTGAGCCACTGCTCCCAGGAGAAAGAGAGGGTCAGGTTCCTTTGCACTTCTGGTCACATTTTCATCAACTGATCAGTACATAACTTTGTTTTATGTGTGCTTCTGTTGAAAGGCTGCTTACTTAATATATATTGTAGCATCATTAACACGGAACTCACAGCTAACAGTGCTGTAATTCGTGCCTGGATGAAGCTTGTCTAATGCGTGAGGAGTCTCTCCCTGAGGCATGTCACAGCCATCTCTTGCTGTGGTCATTCTAAACAGTGAAAGATCCAACAGAAATCACAGAAGTGTGGTGCTAGATAGACTGTGGGAAGGACACTTGTCTACAGCATGAAACAAGACCTGAAGGCAGAACATAGCCTCATTCAACCTCAGCTGGGAAGGTGCATGTCGGAGATTCAAAATTTTCACCGCTTGTGCACCTGCAAAGGCCTCAAGTACTGATTTGGGGGTTACAAATAAATTTTAGTGAGTAGGTGGATTCACAAAAAAGGAATCAGCAAATAATGAAAACCAACTACATATAGAGAGAGACAGAGAGAGAGAGAGAGGGAGGCCGCATGTGTGTAAAACAGAAAGCCTCTGCGTAAATGTGAGTGTTTGCACCCGAAAGCTAGCTGCATTGGAGCCATCAGCTATTGACTGCACTTCTCCTCACACACTGTTCATTCCAGACACTGGGGCTGAAACGCTGAGATGAAGTTGCTGTCCCAAAGGGCTCATTCTAATGGCAGAGACAGATCATACTCAAGTGAACTGAACGAATAACTGCAAATTGTGCCAGTTGCTGGAAACAAAATAATCAAGTTGCACTAAAAAAGAACAAATACCTGGGCTCACCCGAGGGAAGCCATAGCTGAAGAAGGGAGAGAGGGCTGGGGAGCCTGCGGGCAGCAGGCTTGGGATGTGGATAGTTCTCGGGAAGCAATGGGGCTGCATACAAGTAATTAGTGAAATTTATATAACTGGGGGGTTATTTTTCAACAAAATGATGTATTTATGTAGCATAGTATAATTACAAATTTTTAAACAACAAAAGCCAAGCATTTCCAAGTTTCTTTAGGGGTGGCCTCACGATTGTTGTTGAAGATAACAGGCGAGAACTTCTAGCTCTCCACTTCTCACCTGGACACTGCAGCAACCTCCAGACTGTGACTGCCTCTTACCAACACCACACTGGCCTGCTTCCCACAGCAACCAGGAGAACATTTAAACATGCAGATCTGATTGTGTGACTCCTTGCTTACTGTCCAGTGGTCATCATCCTCAACATGCCCTCCCAGGTCCAACATGTGGCTGTCACATGAGCCATGCAGGCCTCCTCTGTCTGGAGCATGCCCAGCTTGTCCCTGCTCTGGATCTTGTCCCATGTCCTCTCCCTGGAGGTCTTACTCCTGTCACTTTTCCCACTCTCTCCAAAGCAGTAAACAGAACATCCACTATTCATATACAACTGCCCAGTTACAGATTGGTGTTAATCTTGATCAAACCAAGGAAATGTGTGTTTACATTTGATCAGAACTAATCAGGATTGATCAAGCCAAGGAGTGTTCTAGGCGTGGGAGCTTTTTAAAAACCAAAAAAGGTATAATAAGAAGAAAACAAACAATTCATAGAAAATAATTGTCAACATCATTAATCATTAGGAAAATACAAATTAAAACCACAATGTAAAACCACTACACACCTAGAAGAGTGGCTTAAATAAAAACCTGACAATATCACATGCTGGTGAGGCAGCAAAACAGCAAGTGCTAACACTGGCATAGATGTTAAGTGTCACATAGTGATTTCAAATCAACCATTACAATAATGCTTCAACAAGCAATACAAACACACTGGAAATAAGTTTTTTTTAAGTCTCAGCAAAGAAATAGGAGACATATAAAAGAACCAAATGGAAATTTTAGAACTGAAAAAATACAATAACAACATTTCTTAAAAATTCACTAGACAGACTCAACAGCTGAATGAAAAGGGCAGAGGAAAGAATCAGTGAACAAGAAGGTAAATGATATAAATTATCCAATCTGAACAACAGAAAGAAATTAACAGAGCCTCAGGTACCTGTAGGGCCACAAAGATCTAACATGTCATTACAGTCTCAGGAAAAAGAGAGCATTACTGAAAAAGTAGCCAAATAAATAATAGTTAAATATTTGGTAAATTTGGCAAAAGACATAAATCTACAGATTCAAAAAGTTGAGTGAACTCCTAACAGAATAAACCCAAAGAAACCCATGCCAAGACACATCATAACTAAATTTCTGAAAACTAAAGACAAAGAAAAAATGTTGAAAGCAGTGAGAGAAATGACACTTACCTATAGGGGAAAATAATTTGAATGACAATGGATTTCTCATCAGAAATCAAAAAACCCAGAAGGAAGGGCCAATCTTCTTTCAAGTACTGAAAGAAAAGAACTATCAACCCAGAATCATACATCTGGAGAAAATATGAAGGGAAATGAAGGGGAAATAAAGGCATTTTCAGATGATGAGGCATTAACGGAATTTGTTGCCAGCAGACCTATTCTAAAATAATGGCTAAGGGAAGTTCCCTAAACAGACAATAACTAATAAAGAAGAAATCTTGGATCATTAGAAAGGAAGGAAGAATAAGGAAAAGAGTAAAAATATAAAAAGTACATTTTCTTTCTCCTCCTGAATTTTCTAAATTACATTTGATGGTTGAGCCAAAAATTATAATACTAACTGAAGTGGTTGTTAATGCCTGTAGAGGAAATATTTAAGACAATTATATTTTAAATGGGAAAGGTAAAGAGACATAAAGGAAGGTAAGATTTCTATACTTCACTTGAGCTGGTAAAATGTTGACACCAATAGCCCATGTTAAGTTATGTATATATAATGCAATAAGTAGAAAAACTATACAAAGAGATACACTAAAAACCACTATAGATAAATCAAAATGGAACTGTAAGAAGATGTTAAAGAAATCTAAAGGAAGGTAGGAGGAAAAGAACTAGAAAAAAAAAAACACAGAGAACAAACAGAAAATAAAAAATAAAAATGGCAACATAAGACCTAACATATAGACAATTTCATTAAATGTAAATGCTCTAAATAAACCAATTAAAAGAAAGAGAATGTTAGAGTGGATTAAAATATGGCCCAACTATATACTGTTTACAAGAAACTTACTTCAAATATAATATGATAGGCAGATTGAAAGTAAAAAGATTTAAAAATATGTCATACAAACATTAATCAAAGGAAAACAGAAGTGGCTACATCAATATCAGGTAAGGGAGACTTTAGAGCATAGAAAATTACCAGAGTCAAAATGGGACATTATATAGTTATAGAATGGCCAATCTACCAAGAAGACATAGCAATCCTAAACTTGTAAGCACCAAACAACAAAGCTTTAAAATATGTGACACCAAAACTCATAGAACTGAAAGGAGAAATAGACAAATCCACAATTATGGTTGGAGATGACAACTCCCCTCTCTCAACAATCGATAAATTAATCAATAAGTTTTCATCAACGTTTATAGAACAGTCAACCAACAACTGAATACATGTTCTTTTCAAGTGCCCATAGAACATATACCCAAGATATCCTGGACATAAAACAAACCTCAACAAATATAAAAGAATTAAAAACATACACATCAATTATGATATGTTGTACTTTTTTTCTCAGCTTAATTTATAGTTATTTTTGTGCAGTACAGTGTGTTGTTTCAATGCATGCATACTGTACACCTATTTTTATTAGTTCAATGTCTTTTTTTAAATTCATTGAGGCTTTATTTTTAAGATTTTTCTGTTCCTTTCCTGTCACTGATTTCTAGTTTGAGTCTACTGTAGTTGGAGAACACACTGTATGTATCAAATCAATAATCTAAGCTCCCACTTCAAGAACCTAGAAAAGAGCAAATATAAAAACTAATTTGTTGCTTTTTGTTGCTTCACTCCCCACGGATTTGTCACCCCACTTCCCCTTGGTGATGGAGATGCAAAGGATTACTCAAAGCCTATCTCTTCTGAGCAGTGAGAGACCCCGAAGTAGTTAACTTCCCTTGGGAATGCTCAAGCGAGAGGCAACCCTTCCTTGGGAAATTGACCCTGAATTGGGGTTCTCTTCCTGCATTTATTTTCCAGACCAGAAAGTTACAGGAAGAGACATAGGTGGGGTTATAGTTTAACAATATAGGCTGGTAACTTTCAGTGAAACAAGCCAGATGACATTCCACTAAGGTAATTAAGTGATCCATTAACAAAAGCTTGATCTTAGCAAACATTCCTTCTTACAGCAGTTTCTCAGTATCTTTACATAACAATCAGTAACTAGTCTGTCCTTGAGCCAGCAACCTGCTGTGCCACAAATCTTTATCTCACACTAAGACTTATAGCCTGAGGAAAATTTCCAGTCCTCTGCAAGGTCAATATTTGAAACTGCAAGGCTTTGGAAAACCAGGCCCTGTGAAGTGCATATGCTTTACAGTATATTTCACACTAATTAAACAGAAAGAAGAAAATAATAATAATAAGAGCAGAAGTCAATGAAATTGAAAATAGAAAAAATATATAAAAAATCATCAAAACAAAAAGTTTGTTCTTAGAAAAGATTAATAAAACTGCCAAACCTTTAGATAGACTGACAAAAAAAAAAGAGAGAAAACACAGACAACCCATATTAGGAATGACACGGGGAACATGAGTGGAAGCCCTGCAGACATCAAGTGGATGAAGAGGGAGCAGGCGAGCAGCTCACACATAGACATACTTCAGATGAGATGGGCTAGTACTTGAGAAACACAGTCTACCACCTCTCATCCAATATAAACTGGACCATGTGAATAGACCTATAATTTTTAATATTGAAAGTGCCATTTTAAAACTCCCTGAAAAGAAGTTTCCAGGCCCAGATGATTTCACTGGAGAGTTCTACCAAATGTTTAAAGCAGAATTAACACCAATTTTACACAATCTCTTCCAGAAAATAGAAGAGGTGGGAACACTTTCCAATTTATTTTATGATGCTAGTATTTTCCTCATACCCAAAATAGGCAAAGACAGTACTAAAAAATAAAATAAAATAAAACTGTAGAAAAATATCCCTCATTCGTATACACAGAAAATTCCTTAACAATATGTTAGCAAGTGGAATTCAACAATATATAAAAAGAATTTTATACTATGACCAAGTGGAGTTTATTCCAGAAATGAAGGGCTGTTTCAGTATTTAAAAATTAATAGATGTATTTCACCATATTAACAGACTGAAGAAGAAAAGTCATGATCATATCGATTATTGCAGAAAAAACATTTGACAAAATAAAACTCCCATTTATGATAAAAACTCCCACAAAAGATAGAAATAGAGAGGACATTTCTCAACTTGATAAAGAGCATCTACGAAAAAGCTGCAGGTAAGGCTGGCCGGTTAGCTCAGTTGGTTAGAGCGCAGCCTAGTAACACCAAGGCCCCGGTTTCGGATCCCATATAGGTATGGCTGGTTGGCTTACCTGGGAGAGCGTGGTGCTGACAACACCAAGTCAAGGGTTACGATCCCCTTACTGGTCATCTTTTAAATAAATAAATAAATAAATAAATAAAGCTGCAGGTAACAACATCCCTAATGGTAACGATCTGCACATTTCCCCCTCTACATCGGGAACAAGGCAAGGACGTTCGCTCTCGCCGCCCTTGTTCAACATCGTGCTGTGTCCAGCCAGCACCGTCAGGCCAGAAGACGAAAGAGAAGGCACATGGAGTTCAAAGGAAGAAACAGGACAGCTCTGCCTTGTAGGTAACATGATCATCTACATAGAAAATCCCAAGGAACCTACAGAAAGAAACTCCTAAGACTAAGTGAGTTCAGCAAGGTCACAGCTCACAAAACAAACACACAGAAATCAACTGTACTTCTACATAACATCAATAAGCACATGGACACCAAAATTAAAAACACAACGCTATTTACGATCACTCAAAGAAGTGTAAACACTTACGTATAAATCTAACAGAACATGTACAGGGCTTGTATGCTGAAAACTGCATAACACTGATGAAAGAAATCAAAGATATAAATAAATAGAGAGACATCCACGTCCAGGGGTTGGAAGACCCAACATAGTAAAGATGTCAGTTCTCCCCAAATTGATATACGGGTTTAACACAATAGCTATCAAAATCCCAGCAACATTATTTTGTAGAGATAGACAAGATGATTCTTAAACTTGTATGGAAGGAGCTGGCAAGTTTGCTCCATTGGTTAGAGCGTGGTGTTGATAACACCAAGGTCCAGGGGTCAATCCTCATAATGGCCAGTAACCAAAAAAAAAAAAAAAAAAAAAAAAAAAAATCAATCCATCAACAAAATATATATGGAAAGACAAAGGAACTGAAATAGCTCAAACACTTTTGAAAAAGAAGAATAAAGTGGGAAGAATCAGTCCACCCGATTTCAAGTCTTGTTCCACAGCTACAGTAAGACAGTGTGGTATCTGCAGAGACAGACACAGGCTGGGACGTATTCGCACCCTGAGACCCTACTTAGCAACATAAGGAAACACTAAAGGTCCATGCAACGACTTGGATGGATCTCAGGGGAACTGTGCTGAGTGACAAAAGCCCATCCCCAGAGTTTACATACTTCAGGATTCTATTCACATAACATTCTAGAAATGACAAAATCATAGAACTAGAGAACAGAATAGTGGGCTGAGGAAGCCGGTCACACAGGAGGGAACTGGATGTGGCCATGAAAGGGGAACCTGAGGAATCGGGTATTGATAGAAATTTTTTGTATCAATGTCAAGTTCTGATTGCCGGACGCTGCCACTAGGGGAAGCAGGGAAAAGACGTGTGGCATCTCTCTGTATTATTTCTTACAACTTCACGTGAATCTACAATTATCTCAAAATAAGAAGTTTAGAGAAGTGAGAGCCTGAGGAGGAAGAGGAGCTGTAAGCGGAAAGGTGGCCCCTTCGCTGGCTCCCAGCGTCAGGCCCCTAAGGGTGTCAGCCATAGGCGTGGAGCAGAGACCACAGGGCGAGGAGGGGAGGAGACAGGAGTGACAGAAGCCACATGGGGCTGTCCTGCGAAAGTCAGAACACTTGTGGTGAAGACCCTGGAAATGCCTAACAAGTCAAAGAAAACGTTATCAAAGCTTTTTTCCCTGCTTGATGTAACGTCTTCGAGCATTTTAACACAACATTGACTTCTAGTGGTTTTCATCAGTGCACCTGCCCGTGACTGTCCCGGATGCCTGCGAGCTGTCTCCTGGTCCAGCACCTTCTGCCATCACTGCTGTCCTGTGACCTGGTCCCCTTGCTGAGGCACAGAAGACTGAACTGGTGTAAGCATTCGTGAACTCCCTGAATTTGTCAAATCCCCACAGGTAAGTGGCTCAGTGATGTGAGAGTCACACTGTGTCAACTTTTCCTTTGTGGTAGTTTTAAAATTATCAGTTTGTAGCTACTTGACAGATTAAAAGCAAAATAATCATACCATATTTAGTCGAAATATAAACTGAAATTACATTAGAACATTTCCCTTCTCTTCAAACTATTTAGTGTAACAGAATATTGAAGTGCAGCTTGGCGGATTTCACCAGAAACGTGCATTTTTCTCCCCTTCTCCCAATTTCTATGTACATTTGTGCATTTCTCTGAAAATGTGCATTTGTCTGAGGAATTATTTTTATTTATTTATTTATTTATTTATTTATTTTTGTCTTTTGTCGTGACCGGCAACGGATCGCAACCCTCACTGTTGCGCCCGTACCGGACCGGGACCGGCAACGGGATCGCAACCCTCGGTGTTGCCCCCACACCTCGCTCAGCCAGTGAGCGGCCGGTCTGTATGTGGGATCCGAACCCTCGGCGGGAGCGCCGCTGTGCTCCCAAGCAGCGCACTGTAGCAGTGCGCCACCGGGCCGGCCCCGGAATTTTTTTTTTTTGCTACCACTGAATGAATCTCAAGATTTTGAATAAATGTACCTCAATCTAATCAAAGTTTTTTTTAGTGACCTTTATAACTACATTTAAAACTCTTAATTCCTATTTCTGGGTGTTTGTGAGCCTGACTGCTACCATGGAGTAAAAATTTCTTACCCTGGGTGTGCACTAGTTCCTTCTTAGCAAGCAAACGGTTCCTGAACTCTTTTCTTCAGCTTTTGCAGTGTCCTGGCATCCTTAAAATAATTTGAAAATATCACCATGATCTTTGATTCACGCATTAAATCAGTATCTGAGTGTGTCGATGTTTTATTGATCATTTCTATATAAGTCGGGTATTCTTACAGTTATCTTTTTAACATATTATTTTTGCAGTAATAACAACATTAATTTTGTAACTTGAACAAATTGATGTTGTATAGTTAAATGTGTCAAGCGTCTGTATTAACTGAGTTGATGGCATAAGGTGACGAAAGTAACGTACTGCCCCTTGTGTCACTGTTCCAAAAGGAGAACGCTGTATAGAAAAATACGTTGAGTGAAAATAGCTGTGCAGTCGGTTTGAATACCTTGGTGTTTTGCATTACTCCACTTGTGTCTACATTCTGTTTAGTAATGTTTTCATTTCCTACGGTTCTTGGTTGCTTCAACTCAAAAACTTAGGGACAGATACTTCTTTGAGGCTTTCATTTATATAATTTTTTTTGTACAATGTTTTCTTAAAATGTGCAAATACTGTGTTCAAGTGAAAAAAAATCCAGTATCTCTAGATAACCATAGCAATTGAACAGTTCTCCGGGAGTCCCAGTGTAGTTATATTAGCGTTTACTGAAGGGAACATCAAAACGTTAGTGGCATGTTATGAAATAAAGACTTTCTTAAAGAGAAATTGCACCTATTTTCTTTTTAAAAGTGAGCCATGATATCTGGTAACATGTCTCTTAACTATTCAGAAAGAAAATTGGAGGGTTGAGCCCGTGGCGCACTCGGGAGAGTGTGGCGCTGGGAGCGCAGCAGCGCTCCCGCCACGGGTTCGGATCCTATATAGGGATGGCTGTGCGGCCGATCTCAAAAAAAGACAAAAAAGAAAAGAAAAAAAAGAAAGAAAATTGGCATTCAGGTTATACTCACCACAGCAACATTCTATGTCCCTAAGATCATGCAGGTGGGACATGTCACAGTTGGCCATGGTCACTCTGGAGGCCCTACTGGGGAAACTGTGAAAGGTGACCCTGTAGGAAGGGTCTGAGTCCTTCCCCAAGGTTCTCTTTTTCTTAGTGATTTACTAGCAACTCTGAGTATTTCTATAAAACTAGTTACATTATAGACAGATTCAAACTTATCTAATTTTCATTGTTCCTATTTAAGAAATGTCATGGAAGCAGCTAGCAAGCAGGCTGGTTGCAGCAGATGCAGGCATGTCAAATGAGGGTGCGAGTCAGTTCATGGCGAGGTGTACGCCCCAGTGCCTCTAACCCAGATTTCTAATCCCAGTGAAGTGGGTGCCACATTCCTTTGGGGAATAAACCTTTTTCTTTTCAGGTGGTTATTATTATTTTTTTTAATGTGAGTTTTCTCCAGAGCACCTACCTTCCCTTCCTTCTGGGTCTGTTAGTGTTTTGCAGGTTGTCTCAAAACCACAATCACCTGAATGCCTCCTGACTGGGGACTCAACAGGAGGAGACACATACACAAATGTTTGGATAATCACAAATTAAGACATTACTGGCCCAGCAAATTTTTTATTTAATGTTTTCCAAGTTCTGGTTTGAATGTTTCTTCTTAAAGTTATCTTATGTGGGTATTTTATTTTGAAAGGTATTACAGTTTGTATATTTAACAGTAAGGGGGAAAATGTAACCAAAAATTAGGATTCTTTCTGAATACATGTAAGATTCCTTTCAAAAGAAACCCAGACTTTTCCTAATTTTACTACTTAATTACTCATTTTAATTAAGTGATCTTTCTAATTCAAAACCTGTGTTCTTTTTGAATACCATACATGGGGGGAGGGTAAGCTGATGTTAAAACAGTTTCCATTTTTTAAAAAAAAATCAGTTTAAGTCATTTGAATCATTTCAAGTGCATTCTGCATCCTTTAAAAATAAGTTTGAGAAATTTAAGAGAATTGTGTTTTCATTAAGTTTGGTATGTCTTTTGTTATGACATGTAAATTTTTTTATATGATTAAAGGAAGGTTATGATAAAATTGTTATAGGGCCCAAGTCTGGCCGTCTGCCCCAAAGAAAAACAAAGGACTCAAAAGTCACATGTTGGTGAAGGGGGAAGTCAGCTGTCACTCAGGAGCACCGGTGACCTGGGGAGAGATGCTGGGCTCACCCATCACCCTGGTGAACCTGAAGGAGATGGCCGGTGAAACCATCTCAAAGGCTCAGATTTACTGATGGGTTTTTAAAGAGGGGTTTAGGGATGAAATGTGAGAAGTGAAAAGCAGGAGGGAAGGAGACGTGAGCCTTGGGGGCTTCGTGCAAGGAGCCAGGTGCAAGGTCTCGCCAAGAGTCTATCTGGTTTCTGCTCCCACCCTTGCTGTCACCTCAGGTCCTTCCGGAGGGTGGAACCAGCACAGCTTTATTGAGGTCTTCCCTGGTTTCTCAAGGTCTGGATAGTACATGTCTTGTAGCAAGTCTGCAGCTCCAGGCAGACTGGAGGACAACTTTACATTTATGTAATAATGTTATCTTGCCCCATAACCAAGGTTCCAAATATCGAATAACCATGAACAAAGGGGGAAACTCAGAGAAATACATGTTTTTAAAAAACTGTCTTTTAAATTTTCCTACAACCCAGGCAGCTTTAGGTCCCAACATGGCTTCAGTCCCGCTCACTACAACAAAATGATAGCTCGTTTACCTTCGCTTGTAGCGATTGCCTGAGAATTTGAGTTTTGCTCTATCTGGGTTTGCTCGTTCCTGTGAACGGTGGTGCAGTTGGGTGAGATTTTCTGTTCGGGTAGAACTCAAACCACTTGGTTCTCTTTAATCTTTGAGGGTTTCAGTAAAAATTGTTCACCTGTAAAATAAAAAAGTTCAATTTTTTAAAAAAGCCACATCCTGTATAATTCCATTTATATGCTACTCCAGAAAAGGTAAAATTAGCAAAACAGAAAACAGGTCAGTGTTTGCGGGGTGGGGAGGCGCTAAGTAACTATTACGTGTCTTTATGTCGTGGTAGCTGCAGACAGCACTCATCTGTCAAAACGCATAGCACTGTGTGTTTATTTTGTTGTCTGTAAATACTTTAAGTGAATAAAGATAAAAAACAATGAAGAATTTTAAGGAGGGAAGTGGTGTTTTAGGAAGATCATCCCCCTGGCCTTGGGGAGACTGGAGGGGACAAGGTCGGGGGCTGGGAGGAGATTCCTGGAGTCTCCAGGCACCAGCCGAGCAGGATCTAAACTAGGAGTTAAGGAGCAGTGGAGATAGGGAAGAGGAAATAGTTTCAACAACTCCTAGGACTGTTTCAGGACAGAGAGAGAAAGATGGATGTTGCTCCACCCAAGAGAGTGGGGCCTTTTTCATGGGTTTCTATGCGAACCGTCTCGCCCAGCTGCCTGGCAGGCAGACCGATAACTTACACACAGTGTGCAAGACAGAAACCCTGACTTTATGCAACTTTGAAGGACAAATGACCACCATCCCATCATTTTAGTCTGAATACAAGGATATTTAAACACCAAATAAAAACAAAACTCTTGTAATAAAATATTTGATTACAAATTAACTGGTGGGAGGCTTGGGATGGGTAAGAAATAATATACAGATGTAGAACGTGGGATGGCCTTGGCCACCCAAATTAATATACCACGAAATTTTGCCCACAGTTGATCCTGCACTCCCTCCACCCATCCGTCTTTGAAGAAATGATCTAGAAATGGTATATCTCCTTGGAAACTAGGGCATCAGAGAGAGGACCATCACGTGCTGTCCCAAAGCCAGGGCCTGGCTTCCTGGAGGAAGGCCAGAGGAGAAGGTAGCTGGGCACAAAGCAATGTGTCCAAGCACCTGCCGCGAAGTCAGAGGCTCATTCACATGGGAAAGCTCGTCCCTGAACGTGAAGGTACTCCCAGGTGTCAGCCCTGCACAGAGTGGGGCTGAAGACGACCCTTTAGAACGATCCCAAGGAAGGGCTTGCAGGGGACCGGACGTCCAGAGTACCTGGGCAAGGCCAGCGTGGGTGGCGGACGTTGGACAAAGAACAGCCCGAGACTTCTAGTAACAGGAACGGGAGAGGAGCCAAGAAGTGAAAGAGTGTGAAAAGAAGCACCTGACTTGTGACTTTGCCACGGGCCTCGGTAGCTGCCAGAAATCGCTCCCAGACTGCCATTTCCTTCTTTGCATTTCCAGAAACATTTTCAGTTTCTTTGCCTTCACAGGCTGAGAACAATGTTTACTTATTTTTCTAAACTTTTTTCTTGTGTAAAAACTGGTATATATTAACAAAAAGGAAAAACAGCAGTAATCCCACCACCCACTATAACCACTTTCAGTACTTTGATGTATTTCTTTCCAGTCCATTTGCTGTGTGTGTGTGCATTTGTCAGTATGTGATTTTACATTTTTACAAAAGTCAAACCAAACATGCTGTTTTTATCCCAATTTTAAAATTTAGTAGTGATGACAGGCCTGGCAGAGAAGTGGTCCCACTGTACAGTGTGTAGATCTGCAAATCCAAGTCACTGGAGCTTGAATCACTGCAAGAGTTGACTGTATCTGTGTGGTCACCAAGTACGGGATATTCTGAAATGGTTCTAAATCTAAATCATATTTTACAAAAGTCAAACCAAACATGCTGTTTTTATCCCAATTTTAAAATTTAGTAGTGATGATAGGCCTGGCAGAGAAGTGGTCCCACTGTACAGTGTGTAGATCTGCAAATCCAAGTCACTGGAGCTTGAATCACTGCAAGAGTTGACTGTACCTGTGTGGTCACCAAGTACGGGATATTCTGAAATGGTTCTAAATCTAAATCATACTATATATACACATGTGTTTTTTTAAGTATAGAATTAAGTGTGATTTAGTACTTTTAACTTTATAAGCGTTCTCATATAAATTGGTTCACAAATCAGAAACCAATCCATGATTGGTAAACCCAATTTTGGGGTCTGAAAATAGTCATCATATCCTACTGGGTCATTTACAGAATTCACACATATAGAATTTTAAATGCAAAACAGAGGCAAAGAATGAGAAAAACAGGTCATGACTCTCAGGGCTGTTTGCAGGAAGGTGACCCCAAGGGACCCTGGGGAGTGGCCAGGGGCTGGAGGCCAATAGGGTGCCGAGCCAGACAGAGGGAAGAAACGCATCCAGGCCAGCAGCAAGGGCATGGGCCAGGTCGAAACACTGCATCCTGCCCCTGCCCCTGCCCCTGTGGCAGCTGCCGCCTCCTGAGCTCAGATGCAGAGCAGCCCCCACTGGGATGGGAGGAGACGCTTGCTCAGTAGCTCCTCAGACTTTTTGCCACCAAGGATTCTTTTTATCTTTTCCACCCACTCCCCGTTGTTACACCCTGTGTTTGCAACGTTTTTGCCACAAAAATATATTTAGTAACAATTAATTCTTTAAGAATCAAAGATATTTAAAGCTGCCAGCCAAAGTTTTATTTGCAAGAAACCACTCAATTGATTTAATTAATTATTTTAATGTATAATCATTAAGCAATAATAGTAGCCATGGAGCTAGATCCAGGGGCGCAAAGGTGACAGATCCTTGCCCTCTAGGGAGTCACCCTCTGCGGGGGACGGGTCAGAAACAGCTTTGCGGGCCGGCCCGGTGGCGCACTGCGCTAGTGCGCCGCTTGGGAAGTGCAGAGGCGCTCCCGCCGAGGGTTCGGATCCCACATGCAGACCGGTTCCCGCTCACTGGCTGAGCGAG
>NW_007733105.1:0-43259 GCF_000696425.1 Galeopterus variegatus | reverse complement strand
GCCCCCGTGGCCGGTCCCGGTCCGGTGCGGGGGGGGCCCTGGGGGTTGGGATCCGTTGCCAGACACGGAAAAAAAAAAGACAAAAAAAAAAAAAAGAAACAGCTTCGCAGACAGGTACACCTCAGCCAAAACTGCGAGGGATAAATAAGAGTTTCCGGGCAGAGGGAGGTGGGGTGGGCTGTGTTTCCCTCCAGAGAGTGGGGCTAGTGGGTGAGACTTAGTAACAGTGACCGTCATTCACTGAGGACTGCTGTGTGCCAGGCGCTGGGCCAAGGGCTCGACACACATTTTCTCGTGACTCCTCACTGGATGCCTGTGAGGAGGTGCTGGTATCACCCACATTTCACAGGTGAGGAGCTAAGGCTTAGGGGCGTCCAATACTTTGCCTGAAGCCACGCAAGTAGGAAGGGACTGGGTGGGCCTGCTACCATGGCTTTTGGATTTCAGAGCCTACACTCTCCAACTCTTTGAGTGTCTTTGGGCAATGACAAGGAGCTTGGTGTCACCAGAAAAGTGAGGATCAGAAGAGCAGGTGAGTGGTGACCACTCCAGGAGTGCACTGTGACAAGAGCCTGCCTGTGTCCAAGGGGCTGCAGACACACCACGGCCTGAGCGGTGTCGTGACAAGGCCAAATGGCATTTCCGCTGCTCACTCTGGCGATGGTGCGAGCGCACACCTGAGGACAGGAGCCCAGTCACAGGCACTGGCCGCTGCCCAGCCCTTCCCGAAAGGTCAAGAAAGGAAAAGTCTTCTTATTCCTTGCACCTTACTTCAGGTAAATATCCAATTCTTGATAGATTTTCCAAAATATTGCCCCTGGACCCCCATTCTAATGTGATATTTTTTTAAACATCCAGGGACTCATTGGAAAACTCAGGGATCTCTTGGCACCCAAGTCTACTGGCTGCTGAGTGAGCCCAGCTCTGACTCATTTAGGGTGGAAATTCACATAAATCCCCTCCCAGTCTATATCTTTTCTTGAAGTCTTCCTTAGTTCAATCTACTGGCACATCCACTTGTCATGGCTGCACCTCTCTAAAGGAAGGGGACAGCTGTGACCTAGCCCAGGCCACCCGCCACGTTTGCATGGAATGCTTTTCCTACAGAAGCTTATTTTGAAATTTATCACAATCTTGCCCTCTAGGAAACCCTAGTTTAGGACAGACACACCCACACCTTTGTCCACATGAGAAGGAAGAGTCAAAATGAGACATGCTGAAGCACCCAGAGGGCCTCGATCCAGACCAGCTGTAAACTCTGAGCAACTGAAGATCTTATGTCCATGTTTTCTCTCCTTTAAAATTCCAAGCTTATTTTTCTCTCAGATTTATGAGGAACACAGGACAAATACATTTATCCAAATGACAAGAGAAAGTAAATATGCCCAAGCCTACACCAAACCTGCTGACAAATCTTGATTGAGAGCTGTTTCCTTCGGATTCGTGAACACTGTGAGAGAGAATGTTTTGTATCTTGTCTTTAAAGTGTGGACACATCACTATTCACAGCTTCCAATGGAATAAAAAAGCATTGTTCATTTTCCATTTGGCTTTTCCTTATTTTTTTGGTAGGCATATGTTGACTCTAAGCGTTTATTGGCCCAATATTTTCCAGTGAAACTACATGCTTCAATATCATTTGCTTTATTAGAATTTGGTAAGGGCCGGCCCGTGGCTCACTCAGGAGAGTGCAGTGCTGATAACACCAGGGCTGCGGGTTCGGATCCTATATAGAGATGGCCGGTTCGCTCACTGGCTAAGCGTGGTGCTGACAACACCAAGTCAAGGGTTGAGATCCCCTTACCGGTCATCTTTTAAAAAAAAAAAAAAGAAAAGAATTTGATAATGTGTGCTAAAGGTTGAAACTCCTTTTCACTTTCATGAAGCCTGAAGGAAGTCAGGATTTTCTGTGATTTTCTCCAAACAACTCAAAGGCTTTGTACACATCTGTCTAAAAAGTCTGGGGTTTTTCTTATGCAGTTTCATAACCCAGGTAAATCACAGCATTACTCTGGCCCTGCCATCATCTAAACTGCCCAGCAGTCTTCAAGCACAGAAGCAGCACTAAAAAGGCTCATACTCCTCAGTTAGCAAGTCAAAAATCTTCCTCCAGCCAACAATCCACCTCAGAATATGTGTGGCTTATCAGCAGTCATGAAGACAATGGTCTTTATTACTCACCAATCAGGAGATGATCAGGTATATCGATTGAAGACAATATGGCTGGGTAAAAGTGCAATACACTCTCAAACTGATTTTTCACTAGCTCAAACCAAGTTACCAGTTCGATTTTTCTATTAGATTGATTACCAGATTGCAGACACAATCAAAATAAAATATTTTACTAAGTTTGGTTGGTCCTTTTGAAATCATGCAAAAACTTAACAGGAGGTATTACATGTAGAATTCTAAATTTATGAATCGAGTTTAAAAATTTTTTTTAAATCAATGATGAAAGTCTATCATAGGAGATCTATAAAATAAAACCACCCATATTGAGCTATTCCACTATATTAATTTGGATGTTTTTTCTTCTGTATTATGTTAATGTTTTCACATGCCTGCATTTATTGTGTACAATTTTCACTTTGTTGATTTTTCTTTAATGTTCTGCCCTAGTCTTCTGCCATGTTGCTACAAGGTCTTCATAGCCACCACTTTTACTGTCTGCATAATATTCCATGTAGTGAATAAATTACTTGTTTCCCAATCATTGGTTATTTAAGGGATTTAAAACTAAAACACTGCTCTTGCAACAAGTTTCTTATATATCCAGATGTGCTTGTGCCAAGTCGTCCACCAGCAGTGGCTGCACTAAGCCTATCTCAGCCCTTTTCTCAGAGGGAACCAGGAAACACTTCGTGATAAGAAACACAAGGCTTTCACAAGATGATTTCAGTCCCAATATGAGGCACAAACAAGTAACACTAGGTACTGGCTAAAAAAGGAGAGAAGCATTGCCTCCTTTCTGTTCTTTCTGCAGAGGGCTGGTTCCCAGCCCCTGCACCATTCGCCCCAAGCCCCTGCCACCCTCTAGTGGCCCTTGCTACAGCTGCACTCCTACTCCCCGCTGCCTGCTCGTTTCCCCGGGCCCAGGTTCTCATCCCTTTCCAGCATGTGATGTGACACACATTTCTCCCTTGCTGATTGTCTCGCTTCTCTGGTGTGATACAACATGAGCATTGAGGGAGGAGGAGTTGGTCTGTTCTGTCACGGCTGTGTCTCCAGTGCCTGGCAACAACAGTTGTTTCCTGGTGTTTTGTGTCTGCTCTCCACCTCAGGACAGCAGGGAGTTTTTCTCTGTATTCACTACTGTATCCCCAGGACTCAGAAAATGCCTGGAACATAACAGGAGCTCAAAAAATGCTGTTGAAAAAAGGAATAAATCGAGCACAATCAATGTCTGAATAAAATATCCTAACTCAACCCCTAAGTAAACATAAATAGACAAATTCCAATTTCTTAGAAAAATCATATTTTAGTATCTAATGCTGTCATAAAGTAGCGATGCTGGCTTTGGTTGCTCGTGTTCTTTTTAGAGCCTGCGGAAAGGATTGTCATGAATCACATGGGCTCTCTGACTCTCACTACTGAGTCGCCTCATCTCTGTCTTTGCTCTCTGCTCCTTCCTCTGGGTTCACACCGTCCCCCGCAGAAATGCAGACCTTGGTTGAGTTAAATGGCTTTCTGGAAAAGTTCTCTGTAAGAAGTTTCACAAGGAAAAAATTTCCCCATAAATTTCCTAGGAATGCTTCATGCTTCCTGACATTTAAGCCTTTCAGAACAAGATGGCTGGCAGGTCTTTTGCAGGTTTGCCTAAGCCTGTGAAGGTTCCAGAGAATATGTAAGTAGCACCTCCCAGGAAGCAGTAAGAACTAGGCTGGTGCAGTCCCACAGGATGACTTTGGTAGAAGCTAACTAACATCCCATGTTTTTGCAGATGACTCTTCTTAGCATGTTAAATGAAGAGGTAACACAGCAAAACCATCACAGATCAGCAGTCTTTTCACCTTCTGGGTCACTCAGCAGTTCTCAACAATCAGTTCTAAAAAGCAAGTGAAAACTGTCGATAAGAGAGTTGAGAATGCAGACAAAAACAGAATCCAGCTATTACTTTAAAAATAGTTAAAAAGAAGTATTTAAAAAGAAAAACAAAATGAAATAGAGACTCAAACAAGTCTAGGACAAGCATTGGTGTTTTGAGGTTCAAATATTTGGTCAGACTGTATTAAAACATGCTTCAACCTCTGCTTTAGGAAACAGTGTCATTACAACTACGCTTCCTTTTACCTTCAATTATGGCAGGTCTGCCTTGGACTTGATTTCTCATCTGTGCAAAAGAGAAAAAAGCAAAATTACCTGTAACATTCGGGGAAATGCATCGAACTCCTGCTAGTGGCACATGAAGGCAGCACAGGCCACCTCCTGGCAAACTGAGTTAAATATGAGGAAAATAAGTCTCTTCTTCCATTTTCTTGGAGTCTAGTTGAACACTACTTGAAATAAGTGGCCTACCCCCTGGGACCTATAACTTTATCAATCAGAGATTTTGTTTCATGACTTTACGGAAATTTTCCACTACTACCACCTGCACAAAATCCTCAATCAAGAATCTCAATGGCATTTATAGACTTGGGTACTTAGATCATCATAACATCAAGGTTCATTTGAAAGGAATTTATTGAAGTACAAGAAACAAAAAGGACTTCTTGGAAGCACAGAACAAAGAAAACCCAGAGAGAGAGATGAGACGAATAAAATAAATACTATAAATCTCAGTTCTGTCACTAGTCAACTGCCTGGACAAAGCATTTAATGTATCCTCTGGCTAAGAGTTTTCCTTACAAAAGTATGTAGGTCCAGAAAAATTCTGTGTCCTGATTTGTGTCTCCCCAAACCACAACCAGACCCCCTCCCCTCCTCCCCCACTTCTAGCCCCTACACACACCAAGGACATCACAGTATAGATCACTACCAGTTTTGCTGGGTTTATCTCCTTCTGTCCTTTCTATTTTGATATGAGGATGAGCTGAGGAGCATCGACACGGTGTCCCTCCTTCCAGCTTATTAAATGAGATTCACAATTAGGCTGAAGCTTCCCTCACAGGAACTCAGTGAAGTCTGAGAATTGGGAAAACCGGCACCAAACTGTGGCCCTCACAGAGGTGGAGTGGCCAGGCTGGACGAATCAACACTGCCATCTGGTGGCCTCTGGCAGAGAGATGTGGGGCCTGGGCATGTCTCCACGTTCACCAGGACCTCAGCCAACTCTCCAGTACTGTCTCACTGCAGAAGAGGTCAGGCCATTGGTCTGCCTGAGGACAAAGCGGGGTGATGACACTTTAGATCACCTATAATTTCTAAGCAGCCAGCTCTGCAGACATAGATCCACACCCCATGTTGTTTTTTAAATATTTTCCCATTAGAGAAGAAATATTTTTCAAAGGAGCCACTCTGACCAGGGAGAGCAATATAGCAGCTAAAGTCACTACAGCAGAGCAGGTGCAGATGGAATATTTTCCCATTAGAGAAGAAATATTTTTCAAAGGAGCCACTCTGACCAGGGAGAGCAATATGGCAGCTAAAGTCACTACAGCAGAGCAGGTGCAGATGGAACTCTGTTTGGGCAGAGGTGTGGGCACCTGGCCTGGATGAGAGGATGCTTATGGCCGCATGGTTGCAGGCCTCTTTCATTGGAGGTAACAAACAGACAGTCACCACCTTGAAATGCATATAGATACACAGACTTTTCTTGTCTAAGAGAGAAAACCGTCACAGGAATATTAACAGGCAGATCAGTAGTGATCCTGTGGGTGTAATGATGCTCTCACACCCTTTATCCTGGTGAACAGAACTCAAGTTTACTATTTAATATAAACTGTATCAAGTTCATAGACACTCAAAAGAAATTTATAAAATCTGGAAAAGCAGGGAAAATCTCCGTATAGATGACAAAACTTTATCCGGACTTAAAAGGGTATGACATACAAAGTTCAAGGGGACATTGAATGAAGTCAGACAATATTAGTTGAATCACTGAAATAAGAACGAGGACATCACAGCCACTTAATGAAGCAGCCAGCTAGTCAAGGAAGTATGTCAAAGAGGTAGGAAGCTGAGTAGGGAGGCAAGGCTGACCTCTGGAGAGATCTGAAGGCCCAGAAGCAATATCTGAACTTTATGCGGTAATGAAAACCACTGATAGGTATGAACAACCGTAGCGGGTTTGCTCTGCATGGGCCCAAGATGTGCAAGGCGCGGGGAGGCAGCAGTCATCTTGCTCCTGTGCTCAGTTGGCCAGGGCACCACAGGCTGTCATATAGCTATGCTGTTCTGTATCTGCTGGCTCGCCTGGTGTCCTGGGCTCCACTGCACACAGCTTGCCCCTTTCCCACAGCCTGTACAGTGAGTTTCAGGCTCCAGCACCAAACAGAAATAATAGGCTCACGTAGATCTAACCAGCTCCATAATGTGTGACTGTATCTCATAGGGGTTGTTTCTCTGAGTGAACCTGTCTGCTGAGGAGTTAAAGGAGTAACTCTCAAATTGTGTATGCATAATAGTCACATGGCTATTTAATTTTAAAAATGCAGATTTTCATGTCCTGGCCCAGAGACTGGGGCAACTTCTGGAGTGGGCCCCGAAACTGGTTTTGAACAAGTGCCCTATGTAATTCTGATATAGGGGACCCACCAGTGACACTACGAGAATCTCAAATACAGGGAACAGGAGACCCTAGAGTCGGGAAGCATGTTAACATATATACACTCTAGGGCTGTGAAGGGCTCGCCAAGGTTACAGGTACAGAAAGCACAGGAAAATGAAACGTATCATGGTAATAACTGAGACATTTTGGTAATAAAGACCATTTTCCTACTAAATTGTCTATATGCCTCTCAAGTAGGCTTGCAAAGTCACTGTGTCTAGAGCAGAAACTATGGCTGCATGTGAAATGTGGAGGCACAAGAGTGGCACTTGCTGGTCACAGACTCAGCTCATGTTTCTAACCTCCCCAGGCAACACAACCCCGTGGAGCAGCCTTGTTGAGCAGACTGCAGCAGCACAGTACTCCTGCCCTGTTGTCTGATAAAGAAAAACATCTACATGCACTCAGTGTGTATAAATGCAGTCATGGCTAACATCTTTAAAAAGTAGTTTTCCCTCAACAATTTCTAATATTATCGGATTCTTTCAAACCCTTTCATTCTGCACC
Organism: Galeopterus variegatus; assembly: GCF_000696425.1. Lineage (NCBI taxonomy): Eukaryota > Metazoa > Chordata > Mammalia > Dermoptera > Cynocephalidae > Galeopterus > Galeopterus variegatus. The sequence goes on along the minus strand of NW_007733105.1, from coordinate 36,046 downwards.
GCAGGGAGGAACGTAGATCTGACTTATGAAGGAGTCTCTACACAAATGGCAGCCTTCTAATCAGAACCTTAAAGGCTAGCTGTAGAAATAAATCATATTTCTAAAAAGCCACCCAAACATGTGGTGTCTGAGTTAGCCCTCGGAGCCACCTGCCAGCACATTCTGGACAAGACGGTGTTGACTTCCAAAGTGAGACCAAACTTGTAATCTATGAGAATACTAGGGAGGGTAAAATAATTTACAGCTGAAGGTGGGAAAAAGACATCATGAAACACCAATTATGTGTCATCAATCTTTACTCTATTTGTAGAACTTCCCTAGAAACCTTGGGAGGGGAGGATCTTATAGAAAATTCTAGACACAAATAGAATATAAAACAGTAAAAAGTTGAACCCCCACATTTTGGCAATCCTTTAGAAAAATAAAACATACCTAGTCTACATAAGGATGAAAAATGTATACTTTGAGTGGGATAGTCTACAGTTTGTGTCACCGTGGTTAGTTTTAGGTGTCAGCTCGAATGGATTAAGGGATTTGTAGATAGCCAGTAAAACATTATTTCTGGGTTGTCTGTGAGGGTATTCCCAGAGGAGACTGGCTATGAGTCGGTGGACTAAGTGGGGAAGATCCACACTCGATGTAAGCAGGCACCATCAACCAGCTGGCGGCTCAGGAGAACAGGCACAGGAAAGCATTCACTCCTGGAGCAGGGACATCCTTCTTCTCCTGCCCTGGGGATCAGAACTCCAGGTTCTACGGCTTTTGGACTTGGGACTTAACCAGTTCCCTTCCCCACACCTTGTTCCGTCCTTCGACCTTGGACTGAGATCCCATCGGCTCCCCTGGTTCTGAGGCCTGTGGACTTGGACTGAACCACATTACCAGCTGCCCTCTCTCCAGCTTGCAGACGGCCTATTGTAGGACTTCCCAGTCTCCATCATCACGTGAGGCAACTCCCCTAATAAATTCCCTTCATATCAATCCATACACCATATCCTATTGGTTCTGTCTCTCTGAAGAACCCTGATACAGACACCTAAGAGAAATATGAACAAGATCTTACCATTGTGTCCCTAGTACTTGCGATAGTGATTGTATTTAACAGATATGTTTGCAGAATGAATTTTTATGTTATCTACTAGTTTTTGATAATTTGAACAAAATTCTTTTTAACAAGAGGCAAAATAAACAAAAGTGGTTTCTATGATTAACTGCCAATATATTAAAAATCCCATTACATCATAGGTTGTTCTGCTACAAAGCAAATCATAACTCCTAGGTTACGTTGTATAATTTGACTTGTTCAACATAAAGAAAATTACTCAAATATTATAATGGAGTTAAAATGTATTTAAAGTTCTAAAACAAAAAATTCTTTAAAACTCTGTCAACATTTAGTTCTCAATTTTAACATTACTAAAGTGCTTGTAAAAATTATCCCAGATTTCTGCCAAAGCCCATGTCAAGGGTTATTTGCTTTTACTATTTTCTTTTATTCTGGTTGAAGATTTTTCTCCAAAACAGTCATTCCGGACTGCTTGCTTAACAGTCCCAGGAATGAAAAAATCTTAAGATATTCCACTTACATCCATTAAAGTCTTAATAAAACACCAATAAACACTGCCTCTTCTGGGTAGTTTAGAGGCCCCTTCAGGCAAGCTGGTGGATCAAGAGCCTTCTTCATAAGATGAGTTGGCCAAAAAAGTCAACTTTTCCAAACAAATTCCTTGCTCATAAATGTAAGGAAAACCCGACATGACCTGTTTTTCATTCTTAAAATACAAAAATAACCTCTGAAAGGTAGAAAAGTGTGGGAAGAATAAAGAAAATGAAAAGAAATTTTACTTCCTAAATCAGTCTTGCTTAGAGATACATTATAATGAAACGAGTATTTCAGGTTTCTTTTTTAATTAAACAAATTTGCCCAACAGTTCCGTTTTGAACTGATTAATAATCACAGCACGCAAATCAGTCCTTCCTCAAGGGGACGGTCTCCTCCCTGATGCCCTCTTTGGTCACAATGCAGATCCTGAGTGCGTCTCCTGTGTACACGTCCCTCTCAGCCGCAGAAATGAAGACGTCTTTCACTAGCCGCATTGCTCTGTCCAAGGACAGTGGGACATGCTCTACGTTCTGCATATTCTTAAAACCAACCTGGTGGACAGGAAATTCGTATGAGGTGTCACGTGACAGTAAGTATAAAGGAAGGTTCAAGCCTCCCCCAATATCTTCCCATGTCTGAGGATTTATAACGAATACATCACACAAAATTAAAATGTCCCTCAGACTAAAACCCCTCCAGACCAGCTGAATTACACATACCGGAAACCTGACAAATATTCCCCAGCAAAGATCCAATTCTTGAGAAGTACATAATCTAGAGAGGTGGACATATGCCAGTATTACAAGAGAATGTCCTTTAACTAAGAAGGAAAGAAAAGCTATAGAGCCCCAAGCAGGCATCAACTAAGTCTACTAGAAGCGAGGTGCGGGCGCAGCACCGAGGGTTGCGATCCTGTTGCCGGTCCCGGTCCGGTACGGGCGCGACACTGAGGGTTGCAATCCGTTGCCGGACACGAAAAAAAAAAAAAAGAAAAAAAAAAAAGAAGAAGAGCACGAGAGGTTAAGTCTCTCTCTGCTCCGCTATGTGAGACCCCTGGGTTACTGCTGCCACCCCCAACACGATCACCAGATGTGTTTCCTAGATTTTGGACTTCCTAGCAATAAATTTCATTTTCTTACCAATTACCCAGTTCCGTGTATTTTGTTATAAGCAACAGGAATGGACTAATACACATATCATTCAGAAAAAAGCAGGGTGAGTGTGTGGCAGAAAAGCAATAAGCAGAGGAGCAGCAACATGCAACATATTTTGGAAAAGTGAGCAGGTGCATCAGGGAAGTGAGCTTGGAGGCAGAAAGGATGTCAGGAAAGAAACTCAATAATCCAGTAATGCAGGTCTGAATTTAGCGAGCAGTAATGAAAATGTAAAAATACACCTGGCAGTTAGAATACACAACTAAGTGACAAAGAAATGGTGAGTAAGGGGGAGAAAGACATTTTCATGACCTTCAGGTAAAGACGGCAAGGAGAGAATTGAAAACATGGACCAATCACTGCGGATGTAAAAAATGTGGATGTCATGAGAATACAGGAAAAAAATCAAAGCCATGGGCGCAGGTGAGAACCCCAGCAGAGCTGTTAGAACACACACAGATGGGAAGGTGTGGGAGGGCAAACCAGCCAAACAAACCCCGCAGTAATCTGTAAGAAAGGCTTTGTTTCTCCCTTCTCCTAATGAAGAGGAGAACGTGGAGGAAAGCACTTCACTTGAACATCTCGACCACCTGACTCAGTCTCATTACCTGGTTGTCAAGCAGCGGCTGAAGCATGGCACTTGCTGAGCCTCCAGCCTTGAAGGAATCTCTCTGGTAGGACCCCACCGGGTCAAAGCTGTACACGGCTCCCTTCCCTTAAAGCGGAAAACAGTCTCCATGAGGATGGTATCCCGATCACAATTCCAAATCATGGTAAAAATAAATCCAGTCAAACTGTGATACAAAGTGGACTACCAACTTGGCTAAAATTTCAGCCAACAGTCAGAACACATTTACTGTGTACAGGTGACACCCAGCAGACAGCCTGGCTCCTCACCTCCACCAAAAGAACTCGGAATGTGGTCAGAGCCAAGAGGCCCACACTGATGCTCAGATACTGTGGCTAACCTGCCTACCGGAAACTTTATGCTCTCTTCAGCTAATGTCACCAACTGCCAACCTGTGCACTGCCCCCCGCCCCCCAACATGTAGGTGGTTTCACAGATGCACTGGTTAATAGGTCCTGCTCTAAATTCTGACCAAAACTCCTCATGACATTCCTAAAAAACAAAGTAGTATAGTTTTTGTATAGACTTGATAGTTTAAAATCTTCCTAGTGAAAGAATAGTAAAAAACTTTTTTCCTAGTGCTAAATATGTGAGCAATCACACAGAAAACTTACTTGTTCATGTTTTAATTAATAGTAACCATACTCTTTAGCATCAGTCCTATAAAAACCAGTATTTTAATAAAGGAGGAATTTCATATAAACACAAATGCCACCCACAAAAATTTACCTTTGCTTAAAATGTAACCACTTGCTTTGCACTACTGGAGTTATAAAGAATCACTTTTTTTTTTGGTGAGAAAAACAGAATCTGAATTCACCCATTCTTAACACAAGTTACAAAGAAATGGGAGTGGATGGCGAAATGCACCTCTCAGACTCTTCTAAAGTGAGCATAAATTATGCCTTTTTTGAAGAGCAATCTGGCAGCAGAATCTATCAAAATGGAAAAGTATGTACCCCATAATCCAGTGATAATCTCACTTGTGTAATAGGATTTATTCTACAAAAACGCTTACATAAACACATAAAGCAATAGGAACAAGGAGGACATTTCTGTATTATTTAAAAGAGCAAAAAATTACGAGCAACCAAAAATCCACTAGTAGAAAAATGGTATACCCACATAATGAAAAGCACAACAGGGTTAAAAGGTGAGAGAAACCTTGGAGCCAGTCTGCCTAGGCATGAATCCTGCGTCCCCCACATGCTGACCATGTGGCCTGCTCAGACTGCCTTGTTTCAGCTGTGACGCAGGTATGATATACACGATCACCTCAGGGAGTTATGAGGTAATGAGGTAACCTGCATACAATACCCAAGGTAATTTCTAGTACTCCAAATGTGTTCCTTATATGTTAGAAGAGCAAGTGATTACTATTATTTGGCAGCCTAGGAAGAGGAGGACTTATGTGCTTATGATGGGACGAGGCAACATATCCACAAGACAACATAAAATGAAGAGTTCTGTAATGTGTATTGTATGATCCTACTTTTGTTTAAAAGCATAAAAAACCTGCATATATGTGTGTATAAGCACACATCGTCTGGAAAGATAAACTGTAGTTGGTTATCTTTGAGCACAGGACTGGAGGAAAGCCAAGAAGGGAATCACTTTGCACACTTCTGTATTGCTTATTACAAAGAACATGTCACTTTGCAATTTTAAAAAAGGGCTTTTAAAAACAACTGTGTTCTGGGTGTGAGAAATTATGAACCATCTATGAGGTATGACTTTAAAAAGATGTAACTGATTTTGAAAACACATTACACAAGAGCTGAAACACTCTAGTAGCTGCCCCAGGAGATATGAGCTAGAGACATCTCCTTACTATCCATGGACAACTGCAACCGTTAGCTTTGTGTATTTTTTTTCCATTGCAGAATCATATGATTGAATTCCCAGCTGGAGAAGGCAGCACCTAAAAAAACATGGGAAAGTGTTTTTGCTGGAAGCAAACTTGGGACAAGAAAGATCACAGTGAGCAGTCCATTAACCTCGACACACTAATAAAGAAAGAGATATGAGGTGTAAAGGCAAAAGAACGATCCCATCAGGCAACAAGTAAAACAAGGTGCAAAAGCTTTTCTCAAGGGTAGAACCAATCTCAGAAAACCACACACAACAGACTCGAGGAAAACAAACAAGAGAGGGCAGGAAATGTCCAAAAGCAAAGCTTCCAAGACACCCTAGGAAAGCAAGAGAGACATTTGTAACACCAGTGCAGAATGGCACAAATCATGATGAAGTGCTTTTCCTCACCAAAATAAATTCCACAAATCACAATGACTTCAATGTAAAATATAAAAATCAGCCAACTCCTGGAAAGAAACACAGGTAAGCTTTGGATGGGGAAGGCCTTTCTAACAATGTAGGAAACTCAATGCCATAAAGAAAAAACTGATGGATTTGACTGTATGAAACTCAGAAACTTCTGTGCAGCAAAAGACATCCCCCAAAAGTAAGAAGAAAGAACACTCTTGGGAGGCACCTACTACATTCCTTTCAGAGGGCTGACACAGTTGAATGGAGGTTTTGTAAATCAGTAAGACTAAACTGCAAATAAGGAAATGAGCAAAGGTTAATATGAAGGAGAAATGAAAGAGGCCAATATACATAGGAAAAGATGCCCCCAAATATATATAAATTAAAACAATAAAATATTTAATGGGCAAAGATGTGCTTTAAAATGTGTTAATTCTGATACTGGGAAGGATACATAAAAATTAGGTACTCATGCCCTCTGCTGGTAGAAGTGTATTGCAACACCATTTCTGAAGGACAGGCCAGTAATGTCAACAAAATGAGAAAAAAATTCCTCTGACACAATAACTAACTAGGAATTTACTCCAACAAGATAAGGATAATCAGAGAAGAACATAAAAATGTATGTATAAGGATGATCATTGTATTGTTTATGTTAAGGAAACTAGAAACAATCTAAATGCCCTTTACAGCTTAGGTAAATTATGGTATAGCCACACACTGTGTAAGTCAGCCATTAAAAATCATTATCTGTGTCTATGTTCACTAGCTTAAATCTCCATGATAATATATCCAATGTATGGTTACAAAAAACCATACATACCACAGTCTTACTTATTTAACAGTGCATGAGTGTGTGTATAAATATGTACGTACTTACGATTTTCATTGCAGAAAAACTACAGCCATTTTTACTCTGGGGGTAAAAATTTTTAAAAGCCTGACAGCGGCTAAGAGAGTAAAGGCACAGAGGTCAAGTAAGATGGCTGCTGACCACACTGTCCTGAAGGTCCCCACCTCCATCAACACAGGAGACAAAGTCTCAAAACATTAGCAGAGGCTCTGGACTTAGGGGCACCAGGCTCAGAGTAGCTAGGGGTAGAGAGCAGGAAAAAAAACAAAGCATAAAATGGAAAGCTGACATAAGCTCAGCAGAGATCTCCAGCTCGCTTCCTTTTCATAGGTCTAGAGGGCTTCTCCCCTCACCCCACCCCTGGCAAATGATTTAAGGAATCTTCATCTGAAGGAAATGCTGATTACCTAAGCACCCAGGTGAAGCCTGTCAGCTGACAAGCCACGCTAACACAGACCTTTACAATCAGATTTTGGTATATTATTCTTCAATATGAATGGACAGCCAAAAATCAACAGAAATTTGAGGGAAGCCTCCAACATAGAAGATGGAGGCCAAAAGTAAACAAAATGAAAAAAAGCAATCTGACAAAATGCAGAGAACACAAGAAAATGTCAAAGAAAGTATAAAAATATCTAACAAAACCAGGAAAATTAAAAAAATAAAAATAGAGCCAGAAAATAAGAAAAAGCTCTTGGAAATTAATGACACCAGAAATAAAAGCATTCAGTAATGGATGAAAAGTTATCGTTGAGGAAATCTTCATCAGGAATATAAAAAGACCAAGAGATAGACAATATGTAGGGCAAAAAATAAGAAAATATAGGGTAATCACCCAGGTATTTGTGGAGAAGGTGGGGAGGCAAAGAGGAGGAAAAGAAGGGGGTTGGAGGAAGAGGAGAGAAAAAGGTAAAGAAAGAGGACACAATAAATGAGAAAAGACCCTAGACAAGGCGCATCACTATGAAATTTTAGAACACCAGGGTAAAGATCCTAAAAGCAAACTCTCAAAAAAGGTCCCCTGATTTTTTTTTTTTTCTTTTTCAGAAATCTCATGGGAGATGTACACCACCAAAATAAGGAAATAAACCAAGAGGAAAGCATGAGATCCAGGAAACAGGGAATCCAATGCCAAGAATAAGCCAAAAAAAAACTCCCATGGTGATAGCCAAAGAAGCCCCAGGATGGCAGCAAGGTAGGCCTAAAGGAACTGGTCCATCCTGGAACAAGAGGCAGAGGGGTCCACAGATCATGCGAGCTTTGACTGTGGGATGAATCGTATTCAGAGTGCGTGCAAAGAACAAAATGTTTAAAGAAATCCAAGCCCATTAGATATTTACAGAAAAAACAAAAGTTGTATAAGGAATGAAACAGCGTACTACTTGGTACAACAAAGATCAATATTTATCTGGTTATAATAAAAATATGAAATATGTACTTTATCAAAAGTGTACCTCCTGTAGAAGGATGCTCATGAGGAAGAGAACACAAAAGAGCTGAGAACCAAAAGATACCACAAAAGATACCATCACCTACCAGAACAAAACACCAAAAGATGGTTTCTTAAAAGAATGAAGTACAAGTACAGTATTTTGGAAAATACATGTAAAAGAGCTGAAAACTGTCTTGGGGCAATGGAAAAAGAAGGCAGAAGACTGCTTTATTATATACACAAATTCCTCTATATAATAAAAATTAAAGGATAATTAAAGCAAACCAAACAAAGAGAAAGATTAGAAAGACAGTTCTAGACACACCTGAGAATACCACCAAAACTTGAAACACTGTCCCATGAAAACCAAAGAACATGGCTCTGAAGTCATACAGGCCCAAACCCAAATCTTGGGTCTGCTGTTCAACAGATGTGAGCTTTCCCAGATTAGTCCCTCTGACTCTCAGAAAAACTCAAAGGACATTGTCCAGCTTGCTGAAATTCAATGGTAGCTATTGTGATGTTGCTAAAATGTGAATCTATTAACCTGACATTCAAGCCAGACATAAAGTCAGTCAAAAGAGGCATCAGCAGCATCCAGCACACTAGGTGAGGGAAGCTAATCTGTGACTGAAATTTAATTGCCTAGGTTACACGTAATTCACTTCTACTTACCATTTCTACACTTTACATTTTCTTAGTTTTCAAGTAAGTTTGAAAGCCTTAAAAAGAAATTGTGTCAACCCAATCTGTCTATACCTAAACTACTGTAGATAAAATGAGGGGTCAGAGAGGGACAGAAAAAAAACCTCGTTGAGAGATAAGGAGCTGAGAAAAGCCAGACCCCTTCTTACCCAGAATTTCCCCTCACAGATTGTAGGGTCTCCAGGTCCCCTCGCTTTCTATGTCCTGCCTGAGGAACACATAGTGCCTTGACCATTCTGTGACCTGGCCAGCTGCTTGTTCTCCCATGGAAGCTTGAACTGAAGTCAGGCCTTGTACACTCCCAGGCACTGATAAAGCTATTTAGGTTGCTGCTTGAAAACACTGAGAGATTAATGCTGTTTGTAAACATGTAGAAACTAGCCCTGGGCCTGAGCCAAATTCCTTAAACCCTCACATAAACTCTACAACTGGACCTCTTCATTGCAGACATACCTAGGTGGAACTTCTTTTCTTGCTATCCGTAGTGACAATCACTGCAGCACTCTCTATGTAAGTTACCATAATATCACCCTGGCATTGAGTGCTTCCTTCTTTGTAATCCCAACTGGCCTTGGGGCAGTCTCTTATAGGAACTCCCCTACTGCCACTTTTGAGGCAATTCCAGCCACAGGTTTAGCCAGATGGAACACAGAACATGAACTTACTCCAACGACATCCTCATCCAGGCATTTCTGTAACTTCTTATCACAATGCACTATTTTATTTTATTTTTATTTATTTATTTATTTTTTATAAAGATGACCGGTAAGGGGATCTTAACCCTTGACTTGGTGTTGTCAGCACCACGCTCACCCAATTAGCTAACCGGCCATCCCTATATGGGATCCGAACCCGCGGCCCTGGTGCTATCAGCACCGCACTCTCCCGAGTGAGCCACGGGCCGGCCCGCAATGCACTATTTTAAATGGTTGCACAGATCTTTTTTTTTTTTTTTAAAAGATGACCAGTAAGGGGATCTTAACCCTTGACTTGGTGTTGTCAGCACCACGCTCACCCAATTAGCTAACCGGCCATCCCTATATGGGATCCGAACCCGGGGCCTTGGTGTTATCAGCACCGCACTCTCCCGAGTGAGCCATGGGCCGGCCCAGTTGCACAGATCTGTCCTGAGAAAATGTATTTGGTTTTCGAAGCAACCAAAAGCCAATCCAAATCAGAACTGGTGGAAAACATCAATGCCCATGATAGGGTAACGTAGCTTTGGGTCAAAAATGTCAAGTAACAAGACTGATTTTCTCAGGCACTCCTGGTCTATGACCGAAAATAAGATGTGTTTCAAAAAGGTTCCGGGGAAAATGCATGTATTTACTGACTTCTAGGTCATTTAATGACCCAAATGACTTTAAAGACATCACTTTTCAAAAACTTTTTGAAGTATGTTTGTTAATAAATTGTCATTACTAAGAATCATATTTAGGTCAAGCTTCTTTAGGTCCGATTTCTTTCCGTAAGATAAAAAGGCAAATTATCTACTACTAATTCACGCAAGATCCTGTGCAAACAGTAAAACATTCACTATTAGAGCTTTAATACACCACTTGCTGCGTGCCCTTAAATGTCATTTCTCCTCCTTTTAGCTTCAGTATCTTCATCACTTTCATTTTCAGAAAATGAAGGTACTGGGCTACATGTTGTTTATGGTTCTTTTCAACTCTGGATGGAAACACACACATCTAGGAAATGCCACCCCACTCCATTTTCCAGAAAGAAAGAATTGTACCTTCTTCATCAAGTCCACCGATGATGTTGTAAACATAGTAGGGAAAGAAGCGCCTTGAATACAGGATTGTAGACAGCATCGCAGCAATTGCCCCCGTAGTCATGGCCTTATTATTGGAGTGCTTATACATCTGCAATTATTGATAAAAATCACAGGCATGTAGAGATAGGATTATAGACTAGAACAACAAACGGTGTACAAAGTGCACATCTCAGTGAAAGGGGACAGCATGCCTGTTTCCTTCATGATCAAACTCAATACCAGTAAGATAAAATTATTTATTACACCCTATAATTTGGGGATATAAAAATTTTAAGGAAAAGTATGCTGCGTTTGCCCTCAGCTCTCTGGTTTAAAGACCCTGCTTTCCATGCTGCCCTTATCACAGGCACCAATGATTCAAGAGCAAATGCAGACAGGGCATACAAGGTGACCTGGGGAGAGTGTTCCAAATCTCTCTCTCCTTCTCTCTGCATCTAGACCCGTAGTCAACAAACTATAGACTGTGGGCCAAATCCAGCCCACTGCCTGTTTCTGTAAAGTTTTACTGGAACACAGCCACATTCATTCATTACATATTGTCTATGGCTACTTTTTCATTACAGCAGCAGAGGTGAGTAGCTGTGGCAGAGACCAAATGGCCCATAAAGCTGAAAATATTTACTATCTGGTCCTTTATAGATAAAAGTCTGCTGACCCCTGATCAGTCCCAGATATTAAGTCCCTCTCTTTGTAGAGCAGACACGTATGAGAACAGAAGATATAAGGGTACCATCCTTAATGTGCATGATCCTAATACAGAACAGTGGTCTTTATCCTCAAAGCATCTATGGTGGGGAACACAAGTATCCAAAATAGGATCTTGGGAAGACAATATATTAGACTAATGGGCAAAAAAGAACATGATCACCCCTAATGTTTTCATGTCAAACCTTCTGTTAGTTAGCTATCCATTGAAGCTTGTGGGGTGACAGGAGTCAATGGTTTATTCTGTGCCTCTCATCTAAGCTCCTGGCTTATTCCTTCCTACTTGAGTTCACAAGTCCTGCCAACTAAGATCACTATGCTGTGAAGAGGAAAAATATGCCAATGGATGGTTTTCCAAGCCAAGCTCATGTCTAAAAGCCTGCCTGGGCTATCTCCTGCCGCAGAAACGCATATATTGTTTATTTCTGAGGGAAGAGTATCTGCAGAAGCAGTGTCCCTCCTAGGCTACCTCTCAAACAACAGAGAACCAACCCTTTATATGGTATAGAGATTTTAACAAGTGGAATGTACTGTAGTTTCATATTATGCTACTTTAAAGATCTTGCATTAATGGTTTCATTTCATTTCTAGGATACAATATAGTTTCACCTGCTAACCCAGTGCTTCTCCAAATATTCTGAGTAACAGTCATGCTGTAGGCTTAAAAGAATCTCATGAATTTTTATTAGTTTTTAATAGCGTAGACATACATAAAAGCATCTACCTTTAGTCTTGCTTCAATAATCTTTGTCAGGGTAAGACAGTCTCCATGAAAACCGCTGCACCCAATGACTGTTTTGTCTGTTCTGTAAAAAGCACATTTCAGGAAATTGAGTTGTTTTGGTTAGACAGTAAAGCAAAACATGTCTTGGGCAACTTTAAATTTAAAACTCTATTCCCATTATTCCCAAAATGGTAATGAGACAACTACCCAGCTCTTTTTTGGGGTGGGGTGGGGGGGTGGAATGTATACCTACATCTCACACTGTACGCCAAATAAATTATAGGTAGATCAAAGACAATAAAAAAATGCAACTATGAATGAATTAAATGGGTGAATTTTTTTAAACAATCTTGGGCTGGGGGAGGCTGATTTAAATATAATACAATCCAAGGGCCCCAGAGAAGTTTCACAAATTTGACATCTAAAAATTTAAAATTACAGAGAAAAATGTGATGAACAGTTAAAATATTGGTAGCACATACAACCAAAGTCTAATTTTAATTTCCTTAGTCCATAAACGATTCCTACAAATAAGGAAAGCATTCAAAACATGATGGAAAGATGGGTAAACTTCTGTGAACACGTAAGCCACAGGAAAAAAAGACACAAGTCACCATAAACATAAAAAAGGCTCTATGTCACTCAGAAATGCAAATCTAAACAAGAGATGATTTCAACTGATTAAACTGGCTAATAATGCCTATCTAATGCTGGTCAGGTTGTGGAATATGGGTACTCTTCAGAAACCTGGACTCAGTATAAACTGGTCTAACTTTCTAGATGGATAATTTGGCAGCATATAGTAAAAATTTAAATGCACATCACTTTCATTCAATAACTCCACTAGAAATCTATTCCATCAATATACTCATATAAATTTGTAAAGATATGATCTAAGCTTACCTGTGAGAATACATTTTAATAGCTCCCCCAAACAAAACAAAAATGTCCATCAGTAAGGAACTGATTAAATTTTACTACATCCATACAAATTCAACCCTGTATCTCAAAAATTCTCAAATCCTTCTACCACTATAAGAAAACTTCAACCAATCTTGTCAAGAAATATTTAGCAGAGACCACATGATAAACTCTTCCTTTTGGAGATTTATGAATGACTCACACAAACATACAAACCATACTTGTCCTACTAGGGAGCCACTGACACCTCTGGGGTCAACACCAACAATTCCTGATCCATCCCTACAACTAACCTCACTGCAGAGTTAAAAACCTCCAAACTCCCATACGGCTTTACTGCCTTTACTACCAAGATGGGTTGACAATACCAACGGGGAAGGACAAAATCTTTGAACTTCAAGAAGCTTTTCCCAAATATCCAGGTGCATCAAAGGAATGGGAGTTTTCATGCAAAAAGTAAAGAGTGAATATAGAGAATCAAATAGGCCAGGAAGAGGCTCGCTTGGCTCTAGGTCAGCTCCAAAGGGCATGGGATAAGGAGTACATAGGTATTTGTTAATATTCTCTATCTACCTAAAATATTTCATAACAAAAGAATGGGTGTTCACTTCAGTAGCACACACACTAAAACAGATGTTACCAAGGTGAGCTAAAGCTTGCACAAGGACGGTATCTATATTATTTTTTTAAATTTTACTTATAATACTGCTTTTAAATTAAATTTTACATCTTAAAAGAGGGAAAAAGGTAACATGGAAGCACAATGAAACTAGCGGAGAGGAGAAAGAGATGAAAGAAGTGGACAGAAAAAGAACTGGGGTGATGAAGACAGACTTCAACAGTTTTTTAGGTTAAGATGTGAGCCATTCCTGGCACTAGGACAGAGGACAGAGCTGTCTCTTCTTCACCTAGTCCCTGCAATATCACAAGGTCCTGTCCAAAGGACCCAAACCTCATCAATCCCATTCCTACCACAATTCAGGTTTAATAGGCTTTTGTGACTAACCTAGGAACTAATGACCATTTACAAGCATTTTCAAAACTATTAAATACGAACCACTGCTAATGTGCAAGATGCACTTGAGTAACTTACACAGATGTTCTTTCTTTCAACATATATGGATTTTCATCAGTTTTAGAAAAAATATGGCTAGCCCATTAAAACTTTGAGCCACAAATATAATTGCTTAGGGTATCTAAACTGAACGCTTCAGGTAAAAAAAAGGGGGGGGGCAGATTTAAAAAACATTTAACAGATTAATGGTGTCATGGTTTAAATGTTTGTCCCCTCCAAAACTCATGTTGAAATTTAATTGCCACTGTGATGGTACTGGGAGGTGAGACCTTTAAGACGTGTTTAGGTCATAAGGGCGCCACATTCACGAATGAACGAACGAAACTCATCAGCATAGGAGTAGATTGGCCCCCTCTTGCACACTCTCTCTCACACTCCCTCTCTTTGTCCTTGTGCCATGTGATGATATAGCACAAAGGCCCTCGCCAGATGCCAATTCTTCAGTCTTGGACTTTCCAGCCTCCAGAATCCAGGAGTAGATTGGCCCCCTCTTGCACACTCTCTCTCACACTCCCTCTCTTTGCCCTTGTGCCATGTGATGATGTAGCACAAAGGCCCTCGCCAGATGCCAATTCTTCAGTCTTGGACTTTCCAGCCTCCAGAATCATGTGCCAATAAATTTCTGTTAATTATAAATTATCTTGTCTGTGGTATTCTGTTACAGCAGCACAAAATGGACTCAGACAAATGAATAAAGGGATGGAAAGATATGTGCTATAAAGTAACTACAGTAAAATGCTAATGGTAAGATCTAGGTGATGGCATATGGGTGTTCACTATTACCTTTGTTATATATTTGAAATTTTTCACAATACTGGCATAAAAACATTTACGTTACTATATTAGTCCATTTTTGTTGCTTATAACAAAATACATGCAACTTGGTATTTTGTAAAGAAAAACAAAATTTATTGCTTACAGTTTCTGACACTGGGAAGTCTAAAGTGGTGGCAATAGTGACCCAGGGGTCTCATATGGCAAGATGATGGAAGCAGAGAGAGAGAGACAGACTCTCCCCTTCTTTAAAAGCCTTCAGAACCACGTACTTGACCACCATGTTCAATCCATTAACTACTGCACAGTCCTACAATCCAATCACCTCTTCAAGGCTTCACCTTTCAATTACCACAACAGGATTTCCCACCCTCTTAACAGTCACAATGGGGGCTAAGTTTCTAATACATAAAACTTAGGGGGACACAATTTAAGCTTCAATGAGTTTTGCGGGGGCATAATTCAATCCACTAGTTAGCAAAAGCACTGCTGGTACCTAGGTATGGCAAATATTATAAAGACCACACACTGAATTACTAGGAAACACCAACTTAGAAAATTGTTTTCTAGCAAAAACACAAAATGAGCTAACAACAGGCAAACTAAAAACTCATGAAACAAATCATTTATAAGTGGAATCTCTTGCAGGATTAAGTTATCACAAAGGTGTTGTGAAATGTGTCCTTAGAAGTATTTACTTACAATTTGTAACATTTTGGGCTGTCCCGGGTGTGAATTGAAAACCCTTCACTCAATCGAGTGTCAGAAGCAACAATTGAAAAATCTTCTCCAGCAATTGCCAAAACAGTACTGAGGAAAAAAGGAAAGAAAATGAATTAATTCTTCATGATGGTAATCCTCTCTCTCCAGATACATGCTCCACAGCAGATACTGGGATAAAGTTCACTGGATGGCAGCAAGAACAGGACTCAAATGGAAGAGGAAAGATCAGGAGAGAAAGGACCCCTTGCTACAAGGATACATGCTCCACAGCAGATACTGGGATAAAGTTCACTGGATGGGAGCAAGAACAGGACTCAAATGGAAGAGGAAAGATCAGGAGAGAAAGGACCCCTTGCTACAAGTCATCCGGAAAAAAACATAAGCCTAAAATCAGGGCAAAGGCTCATTGGCAGGAGGTAACAGAAAAGCCACTGAATTATCATCATCATCAAAAAATTAAATACTTACTTTATGCAAGGTACTGATAATGGTAAAACAACTAGACACCATGTCAGTGCCCTTGACTGTATAGACAGTGGTACTACAACACAAGCTATACAAGGGGATTAGCTTTTTTCATTTCTTTATATGCAAGGCCTTATATAACGTCTAGTACACAGCAGACACTCAATTATCTGTTGACAAATGAACAAAGAACAAACCTTTCCCTTTATGGTTGTACCATTTAAGATAGCTTACAGCATGAATTCCAAAAGCAGGCTGTCTGGGTTCTAATGCTGGTTCTCTCACTTAGCAGATATGAGGCTAGGGGCAAGTTACCTAACTTATCAATGCCTCGGTTTCCTCATATATACAACAGAGATCATAATAGCGGCTACGTCACAAGGATGTTACAAGGATTAAATGAGTTAATAATCATAAAGCTGTTATAAGAGTGCCTGGTATATAGCTGGTCCTCTAGTAAGTGTTCGCTTTGATCATTGTGGCATACACATGAGGCAGCAGAGTGTGATGACTAAGTACCTGAGATTGACCTGAGACAGAGACCTATCCTTGACACTTGTTAGCTGTGACCTTGGACAAATTCTCCAAGTGCAAGTTGATGATAACAGTACCTGTGTTACAAAGCAATGGTGATAAATAAGTGACATAATTTACATAAAGCACCTAGCACAATGCCCCACATAACATAAGTGGTGGGATTTGTGCTTAACCTGTAAAGTAGAAAAGGATGGCATCCCAGGTAATAAGAACTGAGGGAAAAGAGAAACAGGTAATAATTCAAATAGTACATTCGAGCAACTTATTCAGGTGGCACTTTTTGTGTGGGTGGAGGGACATTAAGGCTTATGCGATGGACAGGAATCCTACTAAAGAAGATCCCAAATGCCAAGCTAAAGATTTGGGCATTTTTGCTGGAAACCATGAAGGTTCCAGCAAGAGTGAGAAAAGTTCCACTTGCAAAGTGGGGTTTTAAGAAGACTACTCTGATAATGTTAATATGTGAAATGGGACAGGCACTGTTCCAATAAGACGAATGCAATAGAAAGGTAGCAGGGTAAATAGGAAGAAACTGGGTAAATCCAAGAAAACATTACAAGCACACTAAATGGACAAGTTTTTGTATCACCTAAACATGTCAGGAACTGGGAAAACTAATGACAACATCCAAGATCTTAAACTTGGATGAGCGGAATGATGGCATAATTATAAGGAATATTTTAAAGGAGGAGAGGAGATTGAGAGAAATATTAGCTTGCTTTTTGTTTTATTATCTTGAGTTATGGTGAGAGCAGAAAACCCAGGTAGAGGCCTTTCTCTCTCTGCCATCTTGCAGCCTGTGGAGGCCTGCTGGGAACAGGACTTCTAAAAGGCAAATGTGTGTGGAAGGCTGTGGTCCAAAGCCACCTTTGCTGGCTATAAGCAGGGTCTCTGGAACCAAAAGGAGCACACGGCTCTTCTTAAAACTGAAGGTGTTTATGCCTGAGATGAAACTGAATTCTACTTGGGCAAGAAATGTGCTTATGTTTACAAAACAAAGAACACGGTGATTCCTGGTGGCAAACCAAACAAAACCAGAGCAATCTGGGGAAAGGTAACCTGTGCCCATGGAAACAGTGGAATGGTTCATGCCAAATTCCGAAGCAACTTTCCCGCTAAGGCTATTGGATACAGAATCCATTTGATACTGTACCCCTCAAGGATTTAAATTAATGAAAAGTGAATAAATAAAAGCAGATTTGTACTCTTGTATTTTTAAGTGGCTTAAAGACTTATTGCCCTAAATTTAGTTACTATATGCTCAAAATGGTGGAGGTTATTCAGCATTTTCAGAGCACAAGGAAGTCAGAGCTATATGTAATGGTGGTTAGCGATTTAGAAGACAACGGTGTTTTAATGTATCTTAATACAAGGCCTTATGGAGGGGATAAGTGAGCTCTGAGACAGTAGAAAGGCAACTGCCTTCCACATTAGACTGAAGGTAAGTGAAAAAAGCTTAAACTTATTTTTTTATAGTACCTTGTAATAGTATGTACTTGTCCAGGGTAGATTCGTTGGAGAAATTTAAGATTAAAAATGGGAACTGGGAACAATTTGAATGCAGATTATCTGGATGGTATTTGGCAGTTCATCTGGATAGGCTGGGATGAAATATCCTTGGGATTTGTGACTGGACAGAGCATTCCAGTACAGAACACTTGACTGGGAATAATACACAAACTGAAAATATCAAATAAAAAGCCACATGGATCCACCACAGAAAAAGTAGTCCTGTGGTGTATGGGGGTTGGGAATAGTGCATGGACAGGTAGCTTTCTTTGGCTTTGTGTTTTAATGTAATAAAGTGCATGACTGAGATATTTTAGCATATTACAAAGGAAGGTAAGCAGGGCTCTGGAGTATTTTAAATCTCCTAAGGATGTGCTAAAATAAAAATTTGAATTAAGGCATCAAAAAAAAAGAACATCCAGGTAGAAATGTTTTATTGAAGGAGCCAGAATTACAGAAACTGACTTGGAAATTATCCTCCTAGGGATGAGAGATGTTGAGAGTGCTGAGTGACAAGGATGGAGGCTAATGATTTGGGGTTTAACCACATTTAAAGAGTTAGAGTAGAAAAAGGTAGAGAACTAAGGCTCATTTTGTAGAAGCAAAGGCTGCCTGAGAACCAGCTGCAATAACAACTGAAGAAAAAGAACAAAAATTGAGAAAAGGTAACTTGATTGAATAATCAGAAACTTGTAAGCAAGTTTTAGTATAGCAATGCCTTAAGCTGAATTACAAAGTGTTAAAAAGAGAGTAATGAGTACTGAATACTGAACACTTTGAAAACTCTAACTATAACGAATTTATGGACTGGCTGCTTAGTTCAGTTGTTAGAGTGTGGTGCTGATGAGCATGGTGTTAGAGCAAGGTCCAGGGTTCTATCCATCCCTGAACAGGCCAGCTTAATTCTAAAAAAAACGAATTTATAACTGCCTTATGAAATGGGTCTAACAGCCCACCTTACAATTTAACTACAGGAAGTGTTAAGAAGTTCAATGCAAAAGCATACATACGTAACTCAGTGGCGAGAGCTATGAATTCAAGTCCTGGCTCAACTTCACATCAGCTCTGTGTACAGTCTAACTTCTAGAGGTGCTCCATGGGGCTAATACCATCTAACATTCACCTCTCATGAAGATTAAATAAGATAAGTGCTTGCAATTTACAAAATGTGTTTCTCTTGATTCTCAACTATGAAGAAGCTAAGGAAGATAAGGAAATTTAGATTCAAGATGTTGAGAGGCACCCAAAGACCACACTGACCTTTAGCGACAGAACCAAAGCTAAAATCAGTCTTCCCATTCTCTAACATACACCAAACTTCTGCATTAATATTTCAAATTCATAAGGACCTGATTAATGTTTCTCGTTTTCTTAAAGAACCTCTTGTTTGTTCGAATTGGGTGTGTATGTTTTAAGGCACAAAGTTTGATTGGTAAACTATGACCACTGTTTCAATTTACAGCTCTTCATTGTCAAAAAGTACTGAATAGAGCGTCTTTTTACACCTTAACTCTTTAGAGTACTGTCAAGGAAAAGTATTGCTTAGGATAAAGCTAGTAATTTAAAAAACAAAAACAACCTGAACGTAACATGCCAAGAAGACACATAGTAAAAAGTCTCTTATTTTTTTCTGAACTTAAGTTAAACGTTTAGGTGGGGGGGGGGAGGCACTGACGTATGAAATTAATAAGTCTGGCCACGGTCCAGTCCATGGCTCACTCGGGAGAGCGTGGTGCTGACAACACCAAGGCCACGGGTTCGGATCCCTATATAGCGATGGCCGGTTAGCTCACTTGGGAGAGCGTGGTGCTGATGACACCAAGTCAAGGGTTAAGATCCCCTTACCGGTCATCTTTAAAAAGTTAAAAAAAAAAAAAAAAAAATTGGCGGCTGGCCGGTACGGGGATCCGAACCGTCGACCCTGGTGCTACCACACCGCGCTCTAACCACCTGAGCCAACCAGCCAGCCCCTCCACCTTCTACCTGCAATAGCAGAAAATGACTAAAGAAATGTGTGATTAGACATTTCGGCTACAGACACAACCGTGCACTTAACAACACCGACCGACCAATCACAACTTGTAAGCTGCAGATGGTGAGCCTCTCCGTCCCCTCCGCCTGCTGGCCTGAGAAATGCGCTCAGACCCTACGAGAAGGAAAGGTGCATTCTCAGAGGAGTCCCCAGGGCAGGGCGACAGCGCGGACGCACTCGGCTCAGGGGACCAAGGCCCGCGGGGCAAAGGCAGCCCTTCCCGCCGGGACCCCGAACGAGCCGAGGCGGGGGGGGGGGCGGGCGCGAGCGAGAATGCGGCGGCTCCCGGGGCTCTTACCCCCCGTTGAAAGCGTAGGGCGAAAAGCGCAGCTGTAAAGGGCCCGCGGCGCTGCGCGGCTCTACCCCCAGGTCTCTGCCGGGTCCCCAGGACATGACTGCGGAGGACAACATCTCGCAGCGGCGGCTCCAGCTCCTGCTGTCTCACGGCGAGATGGCGGCTCCGGCCGGAAGTTACGCCACTTCCGGCTTCTCCTCGCGCTCCCTGCGGGCTTCTCTATCTTGCACTCCTCGTTGCTCCAGGAGGTCAGCGGCACCCCGGCCCGGCCAGGCACCGCCTATTCCAAGAAAGCGGAAGACATGTAAAGGGTTTTTTCCTAAGAAAACATTTGAATTCGATTCTGATGGACAAACTTTCAAAAGTCTAGCTGCTGTGGGTGGAATGTGTCCCCCAAAAGTTCATGTGTTGGAAACTTGACCCCCACTGTAACAGCATTAAGAAGATGGGAAATCCAATTATGGTATTTGAAGAATGAGGCTTTTGGGATTGGACTGTGAGCCCTCCTGAATGGATTGATTGATACATTCATGGAGTAAAGAGTTATCGTGGAGGGCCGGCCCGTGGCTCACTTTGGGAAAGCGTGGTGCTGATAGCACCAAGGCCACGGGTTCGGATCCCCATATAGGGCCGGCCCGTGGCTCACTTGGTAGAGTGCGGTGCTGATAACACCAAGGCCACGGGTTCAGATCCCCACATAGGGATGGCCCATGGCTCACTTGGAGAGCGTGGTGCTGACAACACCAGTTCAAGGGTTAAGATCCCCTTACCGGTCATCTTTAAAAAAATTAAAAAATTAAAAAAAAATAAGAAATAAAAAATAAAAAGAGTTATCGTGGGTGAGTGTGAGAAGGTTAGCAGGCTTGCTCCTACCTTTTCGCTAGGTGATACCCAGTTTCTCTGTAGATCCTCACCACATGCATTCTCTGGGCTTTGGACTTCCCAGCCTCCAAGATTGTAAGAAATAAGTTTTATTTCCATATATATTGCCCAGTCTGAGGTGCTCTGTTTTCAGCAACAGACACGGACTAGTACCAAAAAATCAGCTATATCAAAAATTGTGGGGGGGCCGGCCCGGTGGCGCACTGCTACAGTGCGCCGCTTGGGAAGCATGGCGGCGCTCCCGCCCGAGGGTTCGGATCCCACATACAGACCGGTTCCCGCTCACTGGCTGAGCGGGGTGCGGGCAACACCAAGCCAAGGGGTGCGATCCCCTTACCAGTCACAAAAAAAAAAAAATTGTGGGGCCATCCTGTGACTCACTTGGAAGAGGGCGGCGCTGGGAGAGCAGCGGCACTCCCGCTGCGGGTTCGGATCCTATATCGGGATGGTGGGTGCGCTCACTGGCTGAGCGGGGTGCGGGCAACACCAAGCCAAGGGGTGCGATCCCCTTACCAGTCACAAAAAAAAAAAAATTGTGGGGCCATCCTGTGACTCACTTGGAAGAGGGCGGCGCTGGGAGAGCAGCGGCACTCCCGCTGCGGGTTCGGATCCTATATCGGGATGGTGGGTGCGCTCACTGGCTGAGCGGGGTGCGGGCAACACCAAGCCAAGGGGTGCGATCCCCTTACCAGTCACAAAAAAAAAAAAATTGTGGGGCCATCCTGTGACTCACTTGGAAGAGGGCGGCGCTGGGAGAGCAGCGGCACTCCCGCTGCGGGTTCGGATCCTATATCGGGATGGTGGGTGCGCTCACTGGCTGAGCGGGGTGCGGGCAACACCAAGCCAAGGGGTGCGATCCCCTTACCAGTCACAAAAAAAAAAAAATTGTGGGGCCATCCTGTGACTCACTTGGAAGAGGGCGGCGCTGGGAGAGCAGCGGCACTCCCGCTGCGGGTTCGGATCCTATATCGGGATGGTGGGTGCGCTCACTGGCTGAGCGCGGTGCGGGCAACACCAAGCCAAGGGTTGCGATCCCCTTACCAGTCACAAAAAAAAAAAAATTGTGAGGGCCAGCCTGTGACTCACTTGGAAGAGGGTGGTGCTGATAACACCAAGGCCACAGGTTCGGATCCCTATATAGGGATGGCCGGGTGGTTCACTTGGGTGAGCATGGTGCTGACAACACTAAGTCAGTGGTTAAGATCCCCTTACCAGTCATCTTTAAAAAAAAAAAAAATTGCCAAAACTATGGAGCAAGGAAAACTCAAATACCCCGTTGGTGGTAGTGTAAATTGGTACAGCATTTTGAAAAGGGATTTGCATCACCTGGCATAGTTGAATATATACATACCTTATGGCCCAGCAACTCTAACGTAGGTTTATATCCTAGCCAGAAGACATGCACAAGGATGTTCATATAGCATTGTTTTCTTTTTTGGTGGCTGGGCTGTATGGGGATTTGAACCCTTGACCTTAGTGTTTTAACACCACGATCTAACCACCTGAGCTAACCAGCTAGCCCAGTATTGTTCTTAATGGCCCCAAACTGGAAATGAGCCAAATATCCATAAACAGCAGAGTGGATGAATTAATTGAGGTATGGTCATACTCTGGGATATGTCATAGCAAAGAAAATTAACCAACTATAGCTAGTCAAGAGACACAGGGAAGATACATCAACATGGATAAGTCTTATAAACATAAAGTCGAGCAAAAGAATACATGCTCTGTAACTTAGTGCCACGCAATGAGCAGGAAGGGCATGTTGGCCATGCTGTGGGAGGGGTGTGCTGGCAATATTCTGTTTCTTTACTTGATTTATAACTATTTGTTAAGCTGTACATGTCTCTATGCACCTTCTTATATTAATGTTATGCTTTTATTCATAAATCCAAGCAGGCAAGCAAGCAATTAGCTAATATAGGATGGACTACCTGATATATACATGCAATTCTGGAACCAGAAAATATTTTTTTAAAGTAAACAAAGGATATACAAAGTATTTTCTTTAATGGTACAGACAGAGAAATATGCTATTTATTCAGGTCTCTCTATAGGTATGTCCTGGACATAAAAACAGTATAAAATGTTTCCTATCCTTAAGGAACTCATTGATAATGCAAAATACAACAAAATAAAATAAAATAAAAAATAAACAAGCAGCGCAATATATGATGATGCACAAACGAACCACAGAAGGGAGAAATCAGGGTATGCTGGAATCTAATCAAGCATCAGGAAGCAGACTAAGAAACAACTACCCACAGTCTCTTGTGACAAAGTGAAAAGAGTGCAAGACATGGTAGTGGCAGAATTAAAATATAAATGCATCTGTAAACACTGACCATATGTTTTTGTTTTTCTTATCATTCTGCATGTTTGAAGATTAGCTAACATTCACTGCTAACGTGAAAAGGAGCACGTGCTTCCAGTGTGCCAGGAACCATTGATGCATTTACTCCAATCTCACATCTCTGAAGGGTAAGTGCTATTATTACTCAATTTTACAAGAGAAGAAACCTAGGCGGAGAGGTCAAGTAACTTGCCAAAGATAGCACAGATGGTTGGTTAAAAAAAATTAAAAATAAAATCAACATTTAAAAATCAGTATCTTTCCTATATCCCTCGGGGACCAATTAGAAAAACCTATGGCAACGCGGCCCCGCCCCGGAACTCCTGAGGCACCCGCCTCTTGTTTCCGTTAAGCGAAAACGCCCAGGAAAACACAGGAAGTGACCGAACGCCCACACTTCTCATGGCCGCTTCTCTAGCGCGCGCCGCCTGCTGAAGCCGAGGGAGGAGCTGGCGGAAGTGACATAACTAATGCGCGCCAGGGGTTCGGTGGGGTCGAGGAGGGTCGCTGTGGCGGGTGTCTGGGCCCCCCGCGGTGTAACTTCGTCTCTGCGGCCCCGTAATGGTCTCTTCGGTGACTCCAGGTAACAGCCTTTTTGCTTTTTCTCTTTTCTGAGGGCTCGGGCAGAGGCGACCACTGCAGCGAGGCCGGCGCCGGTGGCGGGAGGAGACGCGGAACGGGCGCGCGAGCCCCGCGAGGGACGTTCTTCGGCTCATGCTGCTGCCGCTCCGGCCTGTACCGGCCGCTCGGCCTCCGCGCCCGCCCGATGTCCTGCTCTGCTGTTTCCAAAGTGGCTTCCCGTCGTGTGGGCTGCAGGACAGTCCCGCGTACGGAAGACCCAGAGTCTGCCCTGCCCGGCCCTGCCCTCCGCGTTTTCTCCGGGTTAGGAGGCAGGTTCACCCTGGCCTTGTCCGCTTGTTTTGCTACCAGCAGGGGTGGTTTTATTATAAAGTTGTGTTTGAGGCTTTTTAATATTTGTAAGAAGCGGTGTCTACCGGACTGCGGTCCCGGTAGAGTTTAACTTATAAACACACAACACTTTATTTTACTAGGCCTCCATCTCTAGGCTTAGGCCAGCGTGGTTTTCCAAAACTCTGGGTAGGCTTTTCTGTGGAAAAATTATGCTCGGTTGAGTTATGCAGACACTAGAAGGCTGTGTAGAGTTAATGTGATTGCCTCCAAAAAATATCTAATTTGATGCTTCAGTTTCCAAGAGATGACACTCTAGCTCTTTTCTAAGGATAAGTTAGTGCAGTAATCACTGTCAGGGAAGATGGTCGGTGCCATTGCTGGGAGTGAGAGAACCTCTGAACAGCCTGATCTTATGAAAACCCAGCCAGGTTTCTTTGGTAGATTTTTAGTTTGCAAAAAGTGGTGTGAAGCCACCAAAGGTTCCGGGTAAATATTACAGTGCTTTAAATCCAGCTGTCACTATCGTTTTCCTCAACTGTAGTAATGACACCTTAAACTGAACTTCTAGCCTCTAGTTTTACTACCCTGAACACACGCTCTTGCCAAAGTAGATCTACTCATACTGCACTTCAGAATCCCGTAACTGCTCTTACTGCCTATGTAATAGCATCTCAAACTCCCGATAGCGTGACTCCACTTCTACATGCAGTCTCATCTCCTTCAGTGACCTTCCATACAGTCATACTAAGCTTGTCGCTTGCAGCCTGCATGCCCTTTCAATCTTTGTCTCTTGGTGTTTGATTTCTCTTCTGCTCCAAGCTCCAATTGGTAAATTCCTCCTCACCCTGCTACACCCAAATTAGATGGTCCCTGCTTTGTGAAAACACTGCCCTCTCTTCAGAGTACTTGGTCATTAGTCTATATTGTCTTCACTTTCATAGTGTACGTGCGTTCATTCATGACCCCATTTTATATGCCAGGCATGGTGCTAGGTGCAGAGATTGCAGAAACATGTATGCTGGTTTCTGCTCTCAGGGAGCTTAGCTTAGTGCATATCTGCTGTTAAAAGCACTTACTTAGTTTTTACAGTAATTATTTGCATACCCTTCATATTGAACTCTGATGGTAGGGACTCTAACCTCTATTTCTGCAGCACTTCTGTTATTCTTATTTGTAGGTTAACAATGTCAAAAAAAAAAGTATGATTTTTTTATATTTATGATATACAAATGGTCCCTGACTCAGGGAGGTTTGACTTAGGATTTTTAGGCTTTACCGTGGCTTGAAAACTATATGCATTCAGTACAAACCATACTTTGAGTATCAGTACAGCCATTCTGTTTTTTCACTTTCAGTATAGCATTTAATAAATTACATGAGATATTCAATATGTCATTTTTAAATATATATGTATTTGGCGGCTGGCTGGTGCCAGGATCTAAGCACTTGACCTTGGTGTTACAATGCTGAGCTCCAATCATCTGACTAACTGGTCAGCCCTCAATCCTTGATTATAAAACAGGCTTTGTGTTAGAAGATTTTGCCCAACTGTAGGCTAATGTAAGTGTTCTCAGTACATATAAGGTAGGCTGTGCTAAACTAAGGTGTTCTGTAGATTAGGTGTATTAAACACATTTTCATCCTATGGTATTTTCCACTTACTGGGTTTATTGGGATGTAACCCCATGTATGTCAAGGAGCATCTGTATTTCAGAAGCAGAACTTTTTGTGTTTTGGTCTGTTTTTCAGTGATGAGTATGTAGGATAGATAGTCTTTGGGGTCCTTTGCCCTCTGAAAGTGTTTGTCAGATTCTTTCATTTATTCAGGAAATATCTGAATGCCTACTCTGTACCAGCACATACTCCAAGCTCATATGGGTCTTTGGACATATAACTTGTAATCTTGACAGCTGTAAAATCTATGTGAGAAAATCTTTTTAGATGATCATAAATTTTTTAACTGAAATGTAATAATAGCTAATTGTCCTGTGCTTATTGTATGATAACTAGATACTCTTCTTGATGGGTTAACTAATTCAGTCAGTCAATCCTATGTTGACTCAATCAGTTCTCACAGCAACCCTGAGCAAGTTAGGGGCCCATCTGAACTGAACTGAACAAAAGCTCTTTTAGTAGTCACTTGGTTCTTTCATTGGAAAGTAATTTCAGATATGTAGCCAATAAGATAATGATTTAAGAAAAGCCAGAGGGCCGGCCCGGTGGCGCACTGCGCTAGTGCGCCGCTTGGGAAGCGTGGCGGCGCTCCCGCCAAGGGTTCGGATCCCACATACAGACCGGTTCCCGCTCACTGGCTGAGCGAGGCGAGGGGGCAGCACCGAGGGTTGCGATCCGTTGCCGGACACGGAAAAAAAAAAAAAAAAAAAAAAAAAAAAGCCAGATATAGTCACAGTTTGCATTAATGTGCTCTAAAGAAGTAAGGTTATTATATTTATAAAAATACAATGTTTTATTTATCTTTGTATTTATTGAACTTTATGCCCAAGACATTGAGTGGAATTTTTAAAAACCTGAATGAACTTGGCCTAACAGTGCTGTGTATACAGTGCTTAATAAGTATTCTGCTTGATATTATAGTTTACTTAGCAATTAGTTTTCTCTAGGTGTTTTCCACTAAAAGTTTTGAATTCTGTTATGACACCTTAATTTTGAGTATCATCATAGTATTTAAACATGTAACAAAACAATATTTGTTCTGTTGGCAATTTTGCATGCAGTCACAGGAAACATGGAAGGAATAAGGCTTTAGGATTATAAGGTAAAAAGAAATGTATCCCAAAGTAGCTTCATTGCTTTTCTTGTTTGTGTTTTGTGTAACCACAAAATTGGCTTATAACATTGTACCTGTTACCTGTATGCTCACATTAAACTTCAAACTTTTTTCAAAGCAGCATCGCTGTTTCTTGGTGTGTGAGGAAAACGCAGAGAATTGAGGAAGTTGCTGAGAAGAGTGTGCTGGGGATGCTCTAGGAAAAGACTGAATGCTGAGACGAGTTCCAGTCCTAGGGTATCTGGTTTGCTCAAAAGAAAGTGAACATCATGGATCAGAACAGCAGCCTGCCACCTTACGCTCAGGGCTTGGCCTCCCCTCAGGTAATACAGCAGGAGGGAGGGCAGACATCTGTACTGCTGAAGACAGTATCAAAGGGAAGGAAGTGCATTTAATGATCTGTTATTGAAAATTTTCAAAGCTTCCCTTATTTTGTTTATTTATTTATTTTTATTTTAACTTCTCAATGTACTTTGTAGTTGATTTTCGTGACCCTTTACCCATTCCTCTTCCTCCCTCCCCCCCCCCACATCATATCTGTTCACTTGTCTTAACAAGTTCAAGGAATTGTTGTGATTGTTGTATCTTCTCCCCCCCTTTATTTGTTTATGTATTTATTTATTAATTTTTTAGCTCCCACAAATAAGTGAGAATATGTGTTGTTTCTCTTTCTGTGCCTGACTTATTTCACTTAATATAATTTTCTCTAAGTCCATCCATGTTGTTGGGAATGGTAGTATTTCATTGTTTTTTATAGCAGAGTAGAATTCCATAGTGTAGATATACCACAGTTTCCTTATCCACTCATCTGATGATGGACATTTGAGCTGGTTCCAACTCTTGGCTATTGTAAATAGTGCTGCAGTAAACACTGAAGAACAGGTATCCCTTTGGCATGATGATTTCCATTCCTCTGACTATATTCCTTGCAGTGGAATAGCTGGGTCATATGGTAGATCTATCTGTAATTGAGGAACCTCCATACCATTTTCCATCACTGCTGAAGACAGTATCAAAGGGAAGGAAGTGCATTTAATGATCTGTTATTGAAAATTTTCAAAGCTTCCCTTATTTTGTTTGTTTATTTATTTTTATTTTAACTTCTCAATGTACTTTGTAGTTGATTTTCGTGACCCTTTACCCATTCCTCTTCCTCCCTCCCCCCCCCCACATCATATCTGTTCACTTGTCTTAACAAGTTCAAGGAATTGTTGTGATTGTTGTATCTTCTCCCCCCCCTTTATTTGTTTATGTATTTATTTATTAATTTTTTAGCTCCCACAAATAAGTGAGAATATGTGGTGTTTCTCTTTCTGTGCCTGACTTATTTCACTTAATATAATTTTCTCTAAGTCCATCCATGTTGTTGGGAATGGTAGTATTTCATTGTTTTTTATAGCAGAGTAGAATTCCATAGTGTAGATATACCACAGTTTCCTTATCCACTCATCTGATGATGGACATTTGAGCTGGTTCCAACTCTTGGCTATTGTAAATAGTGCTGCAGTAAACATTGAAGAACAGGTATCCCTTTGGCATGATGATTTCCATTCCTCTGACTATATTCCTTGCAGCGGAATAGCTGGGTCATATGGTAGATCTATCTGTAATTGAGGAACCTCCATACCATTTTCCATAAAGGCTGTACCATTTTGCAGTCCCACCAACAATATGTGAAAGTTCCTTTTTCTCCACAACCTCTCCAGCACTTATCCTTCTCAGTCTTTTGGATATTAGCCATCCTGACTAGAGTGAAATGGTATCTCAGAGTGGTCTTGATTTGCATTTCCTGAATGCTGGGAGTAGGAGTGGGTACAGACTTCATGAATATGACCCCAAAAGCACAGGCAACTAAAGGAAAAATAAACAAATGGGACTATATCAAACTAAAAAGCTTCTGCACAGCAAAAGAAATGATCAACAGAGTGAAAAGACAACAACTGAGTGGGAGAAAATATTTACAAAATATACATCTGACAAAAGGATTAATATCCAG
The DNA here is from genome assembly GCF_000696425.1 of Galeopterus variegatus. Lineage (NCBI taxonomy): Eukaryota > Metazoa > Chordata > Mammalia > Dermoptera > Cynocephalidae > Galeopterus > Galeopterus variegatus. Next base: position 6,932 of record NW_007733105.1, on the reverse strand, counting down.
AATATACAAGGAGCTCAAACATCTTTACAGCAAAAAAAAAAATAACCCAATTAAAAAATGAGCAAAGGAGCTGAATAGGCATTTCTCAAAGGAAGATATACGAATGGCCAACAGACACATGAAGAAAGCCTCCCTTATTTTGACTTGGTGTTGTCAGCCCCATGCTCAACCAGTGAGCGAACCGGCCATCCCTATATGGGATCCGAACCCGTGGCCTTGGTGTTACCAGCACCGCACTCTACCGAGTGAGTCACAGGCTGGCCCTGCCTCCCTTATTTTGTTGAGAAGTTCTGTTAGGCTTTTAATAGACACAATAGTGTTTTATTTGAGGAGTTTGTTTGAAAGGTAAATTATGTACTTGTATTTGTCTATAAAACAAATTTTCAGTATCCTCTGTTGAACTGTAATTTACATACAGTAAAAATGCCCATTTTAAGTGTATGTTTTGATAATTAAATGCACCTGTGTAAATTATAGAGCATTTCAGTTACCCCAGACAGTCCCTTCCTGCCCCTTTGCAGTCACTTTTTTTTTTTGTCTGTCTTGAGACTGGCTGCACCGCGCTCAGCCAGTGAGCGCTTGGATCATCCCTATATAGGATCCAAACCCGCGGCGGGAGCGCTGCTGCGCTCCCAGCGCCGCACTCTCCTGAGTGCGCCATGGGCTCGGCCCTGCAGTCACTTTCTTAGCCCCAGCTAACTAGTGAATCTGCTTTTCGACACTAAAGATGGGTTTTGCCTATTCTCGAATTTCATATGCTTTTTTGTGTGTGTCTGTCTTCTTTGTCCAGTATAACATTTGTATATCAAAAGTTAGTTCCTTTTTATTGCCAAGTAGTTCTCCATTGTGTGGATGTACCACAGTTTATCCATTTTCCAGTTGCTGGCATTTGGGTTATTTCCAGTTTGGGGCCATTAGGAATAAAGGAACTATCAACATTTGTGTACGGACTTTGTGTACAATGTGCTTTTATTTCTCATGGGTAAATACTTAGGAGTGGGATTGCTAGTACATATGTAAGTGTGTTTAACGTTGCTATATAAAAAACTGCCAAACTGTTCTCTAAAGTGGCTGTACTGTTCTGCAGTTCTACCAGCAGTGTGGGAGATTTCTAGCTGTTCCACATCTTCACCAACTTAGGGTTGTCAGTCTTTTTACCTTGAGCTATTCTCATGGTTGCTTAGTAGTATGTCACTGTGGTTTTAATTTTTATTTTCCTGATGAATAATGATCCTGAGCGTCTTGTCAAGTGCTTATTGTTTATTTATATGTTTTCACTTGTAAAATGTCCTTCATATCTTTTGCCCACTTTTTAATGGTTTATTTGTTCATCTTCCTTTATTGAGCTGTAAGAGCTCTTTATGTATTCTCTTTACGAGTCCATATTCAGATGTATGTATTATAGATGATTTCTCCCAGTCTGTGGCTTGCCTTTGTGGCTTGTGGCTTGCCTTTTAATTTTCTTAATGGTGTCTTTCAAAGAGCAAAAGTTAATTTTTTCTGAAGTCTAATTTATCAATTTTTCTTTATGGTTAGTGCTTTTGTGTCTTAAGAAATCTTTGTCTACCCAAAGTCATAAGGATTTATTCCTTGTAGTTTTAGCTTTACATGTGTGTCTGTAATTCATTTTGGGTTAATTTTTGTATATGACCTAAAGTAAGACAGACCATTTAAAACCTTAGTCTTAGTATTTTAAACTGATGTAACCTCAATTTTTTTCTAGCCAGTATTTTTGTAGAAATAAGTGACAGACATAATAGAATAATACCTGTACTGTTAGGGGTATAGTATATATTTTCTTCTTTCATATTCTTTCTGCCACTATGTGAGTGAAACAATTTAAATATCTTAGATGTTTTTAGCTTGTGCTTTCGGCCCAATAAAGTGGTGGAAGTGGGAAAGGATTGTGGCTCTTTTTTGGGGTCTTACACATTTTTGATACTCTAATGAAAACCGTGGACTCTCACAGACAATTAACACAGAATATTGCATATAATGTTCAGAGGTTCACAAAGCCATTATGAGCTCTCTGTAGGCTCCATGGGGTCTGCAGATTTAGGTGCCATGGGGAAAGCATTGGGCTGGGTCTCAGGAAAACTTGATTGTGATCTTGGCTCATTTACTTATGAGCTGTGTGATCTTAGTCAAGTCATTTAACTTCTTTGGGTGTCAGTTTTCTTATCATTAATATGTGAAGAACAGCTCTGTTTTCCCTTTTCCCAAGAGCTGCCATGAGAGATAGATAAATTAATGAATGTAACAGTGTCTGGAAAAGTTCAGAAGCATTATAGAAAAGTAAACTGATACTATTTGATAGATTTTGTTGATTTACACTTTTGGGAGAGCATATGATCAGCCTTTTTGAAACGTGTTCTAATGCTAACACTTCAGTACTTTTTATATGCATATCATTGTGTTGAACACTGTTAAGTGAATATCTGTAGGGTAACTATATAATTTATCATCCAGACTGGGACAGATACTTTGAGAGTGAAATGGGGAACTACCCAGATGCTAGGATAATAGTTTAAATAGGAATGTGTGCTCTCTGTAGTTATCTCCCTCATTCTTTCTAATGATCTTAGACCATTATTATCCCCTAGATATGCCTGAAAGGTTAGGCAACTTCCTCAAGTTCTCACATGTAATAAGTAGCAGAGTTGGGTCCCAAATCCTAAGCTCTTATCTACTATGCTATATTGAAGAAGAAAGTGCTGTGCATAAGAATAGCAAATTCCTCCGTAATAATGTTTAATAACCCATTATGCTCAGAAGGCATTTGTCTTTACACATCTCATCTGCTGTTCTACCAGGCAAGTCCCACAAAAACTCAACACCAGTCAGCCTAACCCATTGTTCTCCTTGCTTTCCACAGGGTGCCATGACTCCTGGAATCCCCATCTTTAGTCCAATGATGCCTTATGGCACAGGACTGACTCCACAGCCTATTCAGAACACCAATAGTCTGTCTATTTTGGAAGAGCAACAAAGGCAACAGCAGCAACAGCAGCAGCAACAACAGCAGCAGCAACAGCAGCAGCAGCAGCAGCAGCAGCAGCAACAGCAGCAGCAGCAGCAGCAGCAGCAGCAACAGCAGCAGCAGCAGCAGCAGCAGCAGCAACAGCAGCAGCAGCAGCAGCAGCAGCAGCAACAGCAGCAGCAGCAGCAGCAGCAGCAGCAACAGCAGCAGCAGCAGCAGCAGCAGCAGCAACAGCAGCAGCAGCAGCAGCAGCAGCAGCAACAGCAGCAGCAGCAGCAGCAGCAGCAGCAACAGCAGCAGCAGCAGCAGCAGCAGCAGCAACAGCAGCAGCAGCAGCAGCAGCAGGCAGCAGCCACTGCAGCAGCAGCAGTTCAGCAGTCAACATCCCAGCAGGCAACACAGGGTGCCTCAGGCCAAACACCTCAGCTCTTCCATTCACAGACTCTTACAACTGCACCCTTGCCGGGCACCACTCCCCTGTATCCCTCCCCCATGACCCCCATGACCCCCATTACTCCTGCCACACCAGCCTCTGAGAGCTCTGGGATTGTACCACAGCTGCAGTAAGTACTTGGTGGTGTGTGTCTCCTCTCCCTTGCTCTAGAGGGATCCCTTAGAGCTCTGTTGCTGTTCTTTGTTTTCAGGTGGATTGGTTTATTTAAGAGAGTGGCACTAATGGTAATTATGTAATTTGCTTTATCTCACTTGAGAAAGGGAGGCAAAGCTGTCTTTGTGAGTCAGTGCCGTCAGTAGAAGGCGCTCTTAACATTTTCAGAAATGTGGCTGCTTGTGTTTATATACTTGGGCCAGTAAAATTCAATCAGATTTTATTGTTACTACGACATTTTCCTGTAGCTGATTTGCTAAATCACAACCTAATGTAGTCTCTTTCCTGTGGGATATTTTAGTTCTTTAGTTCTATAGTTCAAGTAATCTTTTTCTTTTTTACTGTGGGGGCTGCAGATAAATCTTTGAAGATATCTGTCCTTCCACAGATGAGGATGGCTGTTCTTGTCCTAAATGGGTTTTTCTGTCTAAACGAAGTGGGTCCTATATGTGTGGGGTACAGGGGCAGGAAAAAATTTCTTCTGCTGGAAAACAGGCAAATGTTTCCAGGTATCAGTGAATAGGAAGTGTATATAGCTTTTTTTTTTTTTTTTAAATAAAAGATGACCGGTAAGGGGATCTTAACCCTTGACTTGGTGTTGTCAGCACCACGCTCACCCAGTGAGCAACCGGCCATCCCTATATGGGATCCGAACCCGTGGCCTTGGTGTTATCAGCACCGCACTCACCCGAGTGAGCCACAGGCCGGCCCCAGAAGTGTATATAGCTTTTTTTTTTTTTGTTAAATAAAAGATGACCGGTAAGGGGATCTTAACCCTTGACTTGGTGTTGTCAGCACCACGCTCACCCAGTGAGCAACCGGCCATCCCTATATGGGATCCGAACCCGTGGCTTTGGTGTTATCAGCACCGCACTCACCCGAGTGAGCCACAGGCCGGCCCCAGAAGTGTATATAGCTTTTACTTTTAGGAAGCTTATGGACAAATAAAGGGGTTATTTACAATCACTCTATCACCTCAGTTTTCTCATACAGTTGTCCCCCTCTTTCCTACTCCCTTTAGGTCTGGTATTTCCTATTTGTACTTAATCATCTCGTTACATGTATGGTTGTCATTTATAAGCCATCTTTGATCGCTTTTGGAACTAAGTAGTGTGTAATCACGGATCCTGATTGTTACTCAAAGACCTAAATCTTCCTTCCACTGTTTTGTTTGATCCCTCTCCCCCAAACAATTGTAAAAACAAAATAATTTTAATTTTAATGATTAAGGAGCAATAAGCTTTTGTTAGTTCACCTTTGTCTATACCACTCCCAGTTGTCTTGTATGTTTGTCTTACTCCCATGGGCATTTAAGTTTGCACTTCGGGTTTAAATCATAAGTTATAACCAGTTTGGGTTGGGTGTTTGTTTCTTGCCAGTGCCTTAGCCTTTCTGATATTCCACAAAGCATCTAGTCAGCCACATTCCTGAGTTTCCACTATCCACTAAGAGCCCTACTGGGTGGGAATTCAGTGGCCTCTAAATCTTGTAGGTTTATGAAGAATTAAGGTAAATATTTAATAAATAAAAATATATAAGAATACATTTAACAATTATGTGACTAGGTTTGTGATAGATGCAAAAAAATTTACTTAATACAGTTCCTAAGTGGACAAATGCTCAAGGCAGGTATGTATACAAAGGTGTTTGGAAGAAAACAGATGATGTAGAAATGAAAACCTTCATTGGGTTGATCAACCTCACAGGCTTTATGATTGTGTATCAAAGGACTGCCATCCTCTTTTCAAGCAAATTATAAGCCATCAAGTTTTCAAAAGTACTGCATTTTGACAGTACAAGAAAAAGCAGCAGAAGCAGTAGTGAGCTAGAGCCTACTGGGTATATTTTGTACATCTGGAATCAGTATTCTCAGGATGGTGCTCCAGGTCCGTGTATAACAGTTGACGGGCAGTTAATTGCATTTAAAAAGCATTGCCCATTTCAAGTGTGTATACTTTCAAAACCAGAAAAATATAGAGTACAAATTTGGGTTGCTATGCTTACATTTTTATTGGAATTTCTAATAAAGTTTTTTTAATTAATTTTTTAAAAAATATTTTATGTTCATTGTTCTTTATTAAAGAAGAAGGAAGATCAGCAAGTATGGTATATTAAAACAGAATCTAGGAATTTGAATATAATAAAGATTCTCAACAGTCAAAATGGATAAGTGTATTTTACATATAAAGTCTCTGTGGCATTCCCTACCATTTTATTTATTTATTTATTTATTCATTTTTGCTAAAAGGGAGATTTATTTAATGTAAATGCATACATTAATAAAAAAGAAAGATCTCAAATTAACAATCACCTTTGCACCTTAAGAAACTAGAAAATGAAGAGCAAACTAAGCCCACACATAGCAAAGGAAGTAAACCATAAAAATTAGAGCATAGATAAAAGAAATAGAGATTAGGAAAAAAATAGAGAAAAATCAATGAAACTGAAAGTTGGTACTTTGATGAGATCCACAAAATTGACAAACCTTTACCTACATGGACTAAGAAAAAAGAAGACTCAAATAACCAAAATCAGATATGAAAAAGGGTTCATTACAACCAAATTTACAGAAATCAAAAGGGTCACAAGAGAATATTATGAATAATTGTTGGTCAACAAATTAGATCATCTCGATGAAATGAATAAATTCCTGGAAACCACGTACCAAGACTGAATCATGAAAAAACAGATAGTTTGATCAGAACCATAGCAAGTAAGATGAGGGATTATTGTTTTTCAGATTCCTGATGTAGGACTCCCTTGAGAATTTCTTGCAGGGCTGGTTGTGTGGTGGTGAACTCCTGCAGTTTTTGTTTGTTTGAAAAATATACTATTTCTCCCTCATTTCTGAAGGATAGCCTTGTTGGGTATAGTATTCTTGGCTGGCAGTTTTTTTCTTTTAGTATTTTGAATATATAATCCCATTTTTTTGTGGCCTGTAGAGTTTCTGTTGAGAAGTCTGCTGTTAGTCTGGTAGGGGCTCCTGTATAAGTGACTTGATACTTTACTCTTGCTCCTTTTAAGATTCTCTCTTTGTCTTTGAGCTTTGCCAGTTTGACTATAATGTGTCTCAGAGAGGATCTTTTTGGGTTGAATCATTTTCAACATCTTTGAGCCTCCTGGATCTGAACGTCTGTGTCTCTCCCTATACCTGGGAAGTTTTCTGTTATTATTTCTTTGAATACTGTATTTAAATAATATTAAATAATATTAAGTAATATAAGTATTATTAATAATAATAATATCATTTAATATTAAATAATATTATTTCTTTTCCATGCCATTTCTTTTTTTTTTTTTTAAAGATGACTGGTAAGGGGATCTTAACCCTTGACTTGGTGGTGT